>NW_012098577.1:229811-267650 GCF_000951045.1 Mandrillus leucophaeus | reverse complement strand
AAAATTAGGCATCAAGTAGACACAAATTAAAACTACAATGATGTACCACTTCCCACTCACTAGAATGACTATGATCTAAAAGAAGATAATAATAAGTGTTGACAACCATGTGGAGAAATTAAAAGCCTCATGCATAGCTGGTAGGAGTGCAAAATGGTGCAGCTACTTAGGAAACAGTTTGGCAGTTTCTCAAAGTTAAACATAGTTAAGCCATATGAACCTGCAATTTCTTACCTATGTATATTCCCAAGAGAACTGGACACATGTGTCTGCACAAAAACTTGTATGTGAAGGTCTACAGTAGTTATTATTAATATTTTATACTGACCATTTTAATTAAATATGACCTAAATAGAGATATCATATTCTATAATAGGATAACACGACTCAATGTCATAAAGATATCAATTCCCTACAAAGTTATCTATTGATTCAATGAAATTTCAGTCAAGTTTCAGGAAGATTTTTTAAAATTTTAAAGGAATTTGACAAGCTCTTGAAATAGAGTTTAAAATGTACATGAAAATATTAAAACCTAAGAATAAACAAAAAAAAAATTGAAAAGGAGGACAAGAAAGAGGACAAGGACAAAGAGTGGAGGAAAAAGAAGGAAGCAGAGAGTGTTGCCCTAGTATATATTAGAACTTATATTGAAACTAGAATAATTAATACAGAGTGGCACAGGAACTCTGATGGGCAAATAGGCAGTCTAATAGAATACATTGTCCAGAAATAGATCCTCAGAAAATGAAAACTTGATACTTGACAGAAGTGTCTTCACAGTCACCTGGAAAAAACTAATTGTTTAAAAAGTGGTGCTGAAAAAATGATTGTCCATATCAAAAAATAAATGAAATAGGATTAAACCGTTTGCAAAAATTAATTATCAATGTTTGAAACCCACATATGTAGGGGGAAAATAAAGCAGAATATTTTTATGATCTTGAGGTAGGAAATGATTATTGAAATAAGACTTTAAAAAGTAAGTTACAAAAGATGAATAAATTAATCAAAAACGAAGTGCAAGTCACAAACTGGGAAAGAGATTTGCCACACTTGAGAGAAACAAAATATTAAATATGGAGACCAGCTGTGAACAGTGGCTCACTCCTATATTCCAGCACTTTGGGAGACCATGGTGGGAGAATTGCTTAAGCCCAGCAGTTCGAGACTAGCCTAGGCAACATAGCAAGACCCCATCTCTACAAAAATAAAATTAAAAAATTAGCCACATGTCGTGGCACATTCCTGTAGTCCCAGCTACTTAGGAGGTTGAGGCAAGAGGATGGCTTGAACCCAGGAGATCAAGGCTGCAGGGAGCCATGATCACGCCACTGTACTCTAGCCTGGGCAACAGAGCAAAAACTACATAGATAGAGAAAAAATACATAAATAATACCTTAAATTCTATAAGAAAATAACATATAAACAATGCAGTAGTATTCAGTCACAAAAAAGAATGAAATTATGTCTTCAGCAGCAACATGGATAAAACTGGAGGCCATTATCTAAAGTCAAACAACTCAGAAACGAAAAGTCAAATACCATGTGTCTCTCAGAAGTGGGAGCTAAATAATGGGTACACATGGCCATAGAGTGTTGAATAATAGACACTGGAGACTCAGAAGGAGGGAGGTTGGGAGGGTGGTGGGTAATGAGAGATTACTTAATGAGTACAATACACATTATTCTGCTAATAGAAACACTCAAAGCCCAGAATTAAACACTTTACATACATACATTTTATATTAAATCCTTTACAGACAAATGCTGAGAGATTTTGTGACCACCAGGCCTGCCTTACAAGAGCTCCTGAAGGAAGCACTAAACATGGAAAGGAAAAACTGATACCTGTCCCTGCAAAAACATACCAAATTGTAAAGACCATTGACACCAGGAAGAAACTACATCAACTAACAGGCAAAATAACCAGCTAGCATCATAATGACAGGATCAAATTAAGGTTAATAACAATATTATAATAACCTCATTATAATTAAGGTTAATAACAATATTAACCTTAAATATAAATGGGCTAAATGCCCCAATTAAAAGACACAGATTGCAAAATTGGATAAAGAGACAAGATGCATTGGTGTGGTATTCAGGAGACCCATCTCACATACAAAGACATATACAGGTTCAAAATAAAAGGATGGAGGAATATTTACCAAGCAAATGGAAAGCCAAGTAAAGTCTGGGTGGCAATCCTTGTCTCTGATAAAACAGACTTTAAACCAACAAAGATCGAAAAAGACAAAGAAGGCCATTATATAATGGTAAAGGGATTGATGCAACAAGAAGAGCTATCTGAAATATTTATGCACCCAGTACAAAAGCACCCAGATTCATAAAGCAAGTTCTTAAAGACCTACAAAGAGACATAGACTCCCATGCAATAATACTGGGAGACTTTAACACACCACTGTCAATATTAGACAGATCAATGAAAGAAAATTAACAAGGATATTCAGGACTTGAACTCAGCTCTGGACCTAGTGGACATAGTAGGTATCTACAGACGTCTCCACCCCAAATCAGCAGAATATAAATTCTTCTCAGCACCACATTGCACTTATTCTAAAATGATAAAGGGGATATCATCACTGATTCCACAGAAATACAAACTACTATCAGAGAATACTATAAACACCTGTATGCAAGTAAACTAGAAAATCTAGAAGAAATTGATAAATTCCTGGACACATCGACTCTCCCAAGACTAAATCAGGAAGAAGTCTAATTCCTGAATAGAACAATAACAAGTTCTTAAATTGAGGCAGTAATTAATAGACTACCAACAAAAAAGCAGCCCAAGACCAAATGGATCACAGCTGAATTCTACCAGAGGTACAAAGAGGAGCTGGTACCATTCCTTCTGAAACTATTCCAAACAATGGAAATAGAGGGACTCCTCACTAACTCATTTTATGAGGCCAGCATCATCCTCATACCAAAACCTGGCAGAGACACACACACACACAAAAGAAAATTTCAGGCCAATATCCCTGATGAAAATTGATGTGAAAATCCTTAATAAAATACTGGCAAACCAAATCCAGCAGCACATCAAAAAGGTTATCCACCATGATCAAGTCAGCTTCATCCCTGGGATGCAAGGCTGGTTCAACATACACAAATCAATAAATATAATCCATCACATAAACAGAACCAATGACAAAAACCACATGATTATCTCAATAGATGCAGAAAAGACCTTTGATAAAATTCAATTCCCCTTCATGCTAAAAACTCTCAATAAACTAGGTATTGACGGAACATATCTCAAAAAAGTAACAGCTATTTATAACAAACCCACAGCCAATACCATACTGAATGGGCAAAAGCTGAAAGCATTCCCTTTGAAAACCAGCACAAGACAAGGAGGCCCTTTCTCACCACTATCGGGGGAACCAGCCCCCAATATTTCAATGTAGGTTATTTTCTGTTTTCCCTAAGTGTTGGCCAGTCTGAGAAACAAAGAGTACAAAAGAGAGAAATTTTACAGCTGGGCCTTCGGGGATGACATCACCTATTGGTAGGTTCCATGATGCCCCTTGAGTCACAAAACCAGCACGTTTTTATTAGGGATTTCAAAAGGGGAGGGGGCTATGTACAGGGAGTAAGTCACAAAGATCACATGGCTGAAAAGGGCAATAAAAGATTACAAGGGTAGAAAGGCAGAGCAAGATCACAAGGCCAGGGCGAAATTAGAATTACTGATGAGCTTCCATGTTCTGCTGGGCATGCATTGTCATTGATAAACATCTTAACAGGAAACCAGGTTCGAGAGCAGACAACTGGTCTGACTAGAATTCTCCAGGCTGGAATTTCCCAATCCTAGTAAGCCGGAGGGCACTGCAGGAAACCAGGGCATAATCCATCCCTTATCTTCAACTGCATAAGACAGACACTCCCAGAGCGGCCATCCATTGACCCACCCCTAGGAATGCATTCCTTTCCCAGGGTTATTCCTTGTTGGGAAAAGAATTCAGCGATATTTCTCCTTTTCACTTTCTGTGAAGAGAAATATGACTCTGTTCTGCTCAGCCCCGCAGGCAGTCAGGCTTTATGGTTATCTCCCTTGTTCCCTGAAAATTGCTGTTATCCTGTTATTTTTTAGGATGCCCAGATTTCATGTCATTCAAACACACATGTTTTACAAATAATTTGTACAGACAACGCAATCATCACAGGGTCCTGAGGCGACATACATCCTCAGCTTATAAAGGTGATGGGATTAACAGATTAAAGTAAAGACAGGCATAGGAAATTATAAGAGTATTGATTGAGGAAGTGATAAATGTCTATCAAATCTTCACAAATTATGTTCAGAGACAGCAGTAAAGAAAGGCATAAGAAATTATAAAAGTATAATTATAAAAGAACTAATAAATGTCCATGAAATCTTCACAATTTATGTTCTTCTGCCATGGCTTCAGCTGGTCCCTCCATTCAGGGTCCCTGACTTCCTGCAACACACCACTCCTATTCAACATAGTTTTGGAAGTTCTGGCCAGGGCAATCCGGCAAGAGAAAGAAATAAAGGGTATTCACATAGGAAAAGAAGAAGTCAAATTGTCTCTGTTTGCCAATAACTGATTATATATTTATAAAATCCCATCGTCTCAGCCCAAAATCTCCTTAAGCTGATAAGCAACTTCAGAAAAGTCTCAGGATACAAATCAATGTGCAAAAAACACAAGCACTCCTATACACCAATAATAGACAAAAAGAGAGTCAAATCATGAGTGAATTCCCATTCACAATTGCTGCAAAGAGAATAAAATACCTGGGAATAAAACTTAAAAGGGATGTAATGGACCTCTTCAAGGAGAACTACAAACCAAGGAAATAAGAGAGGACACAAACAAATGAAAAAACATTCCATACTCATGGATAGGAAGAATCAATATCCTGAAAATGGCCATAATGCCCAAAATAATTTATAGGTTCAATGCTATCCCCATGAAGCTACCACTGACTTTCTTCACAGAATTAGAAAAAACTACTTTAAACTTCATATGGAACCAAAAAAGAGCCCGCATAGCCAAGACAATCCTAAGCAAAAAGAACAAAGCTGGAGGCATCATGCTACCTGACTTTGAACTATACTACGAGGCTACAGTAGACAAAACAGCAAGGTACTGGTACCAAAACAGATATATAGGCCAATTGAACAGAACAGAGGCCTCAGAAATAACACCACACATCTACAACCATCTGAACTTTGACAAACCTCACAAAAACAACCAGTGGGGAAAGGATTCCCTATGTAATAAATGGTGTTGGGAAAACTGGCTAGCCATATGCAGAAAACTGAAACTGGACCCGTTCCTTACACCTTATACAAAAATTAACTCAAGATGAATTAAAGACTTAAACGTAAGACCTAAAACCATAAGAACCCTAGAAGAAAGCCTCAGGAATACCATTAAGGACACTGAATGTTAAGAATGTGAATTGACAGAAATATATTGTTAGACAACTGTCATTAAAGATGTAAATTACAACCACTTCAAAAACAATTGAACAACAGGTTTGAACTGTGCAGATCCCCTCCTCCTCCTTAGCTTTCCTCCTCAGCTTTCTCCTCCTCCTCCTTAGCTTTCTCAATGTGAAGATGATAAGAATGAAGAACAATACAACAATCCAATTCCAATTAATGAATAGTCAATACATATTCTCTTCTTATAATTTTCTTAATAACACTTTCTTTTCTCCAGCTTACTTTATAATAAGATATAATATATAAAACATATACATAACATATGTTCATTGACTATGTTATCAATAAGGCTCTGATAAATGTTAGGCTATTAGTAGCCTTTTCTTTTTTTGGGAGAGGGAGCCTCACTCTGTCATCCATGCTGGAGTTCAGTGGTACAATCTCAGATCACTGCAACCTCCGCCTCCCAGGTTCAAGGGATTCCCCTGCCTCAGCCTCCCAAGTAGCTCGGACTACAGGCATGTGTCACCATGCCCGGTTATTTTTTTGTATTTTTAGTAGAGATGGGGTTTCCCCATGTTAGCCAGGATGGTCTCAATCTCCTGACCTCATGATCTGCCCACCTCGGCCTCTCAAAGTGCTGGGATTACAGGCATGATCTACCACACCTAGCCCAAATTTTTGAAAGTCAAAAGTTACACGTGGATTTTCAACTGCATGGGGAGTTACATGTGGCTTCTTCAAGGGTCAACTGCATATCCTATTCGTTCTGTTTTTCTGGAGAAACCTCACTATACAATAGTTTTTAAAGCTCAAAGGCAAATAAAACTTAAGTAATATATTGCTTAGGAATAGAAATGCATACATGATAGAATGTTTTTAAGCAAGGAAATGATGAAGACTAAATTCAGGATAGTTGATTAATTCTTAGGAAAAGAAGAGGAATAAGTGTTGGTATATTAGTCCGTTTTCATGGTGCTGATAAAGACATACCTGAGACTGGACAATTTACAAAAGAAAGAGGTTTATAGATTTACAGTTCCACATGGCTGAGGAGGGCTCACAGTCATGTTGGAAAGTGAAAGGCATGACTCACATGGCGACAGACAAGAGAAGAGAGCTTGTGCAGGGAAACTCCCTGTTTTAAAACCATCAGATCTTGTGAGACTTATTCACTATCATGAGAACAGAAATGGAAAGACCTGCCCCCATGATTCTATTACCTCCCACTTGGTCCCTCCCACAACATGTAGGAATTCAAGATAAGATTTGGGTGAGGACACAGCCAAAACATATCTGTTGGTAATGTTCTAGTTCATAAGATCAATCAACAGTCATAGCTATTCATTTTTATGCTTTGAAATATTCATTGGCATCAAATATTTCATCATTTCAATTAGAAAAAACACAATGATAAATTTTCAAATTTGCAATCATTATAGAAGAATTTAGAACATCTTCCAGAATTTAAGAGATCAGGTGATTGAAAAAAATTAAGTAAAAATAAGTTTTATTTAATAGTTCCACATAGCAACATTGAATTTCATACCCAATAAATGGTGAATTTGTATTATTTTCAACTAAAAAATGGGATATTTACATGCACTAGAATGTCAATCAGGGTCCTGTCAGAAGATAGAAACTACATTAGCATATTAGGCCCAAAAGAACATTTTGATAAAATTTAAAAATAAAAACAAACAGATCACATTTTCTAATCACAATTCAGTAACACTGTAAACTAAAAATTAAATGCTCCAATTTACTTCTTATCTTGGAAACAAAATTAAAACATCAATGTATTCATTTTCCATTGCTACCATAACAAATTATCACATTTTAGTAGCTTACAACAACACAAATTTATTACTTTACAGTTCTGCAGATCAGAAGTCTGAAATGGGTCTCAATATACTCTCAAGATGATGACAGGCTGCTTTCCTTCCTGGAGGCTCTAGGGAAGCATGTTTCCTGTTTATTCTAGGGAAGCATGTTTTGTGTTTATTCAGGTTGTTGGCAGATTTCAGTTTCTTGTAGTTATAGGACTGGGGTCTTGATTTTCTCACTCACTATAAGCCAGGGGTCATTCACAGATTCTAGAAGCCAGCACAGTCCTTGGCTCATGGCCTCTTTCTTCCATCTTTAAAACCAGCAATTGTGGGTCAAGCCTTCTCATGTTGCCTTTCTCTCACCCCTTCTTCTGCCTCTCTCTTCTGCTTTTAAGGGCTCGTGTGATTATTTTGGGCCCTACTGGATAGGATAAGGAGGACAATTTCCAATCTAAAGGTCCATATCTTAATCATATCTACAAAGTCCCATTTGCCATGTTCCCAGAACTAGGGCATCAACATCTTTGGGGATCATTATTCTCCCTACCATAATTTGATTGGCACAAAGAAAATTAGAGTTGACCACACGTACTTATGATGAGGATGAAAGGAAACAGTATTGTTGTTTATACAGTATTGAAACTGTATAAATATATATATACAGTATGTTGTGTGTATATATATATGAATATATATATGAATATATATACACACACACACACACATATGTAAGTCTTTGAAACCCAACTGAATGATATCTATCTAATTTAAAATATACCTAAGTTTTGACCTTATGATTTCAATTCTAGGGTGCTCTCCGGAAGAAATACTTGTACATATGCGTTGATAAAAATATTTTTGTAGCACTCTTTGTACAAGCTAAAATTCTAAAGCCTCTAAATCTCTACCTATATGATAATGGTTTAATAAATTATGATGCATCTACAAAACTTAATGCAATGCAACTTTTAAGAAAATGAGGCAGAACTTACTGAATGTATTGACTTGGGAGAAAAATAGAACCATATTATAAATCAAATAACAAGTTACTCAATACATTAAATGAAAACCTGTCTCTTTAAAGATTAAAAATACCCTCCTAAATTACTTACATTAAAGATGAAATCAAAAAGAAAATCAGAACTATTAAGAAATTACTGACAAAGTCTATGTGATGAGCAAAGAAGCACTTAGCAAAAAAATCAACTTAAATACAGGTATTAACTGAAAGGAAAGAGTTGAAAATAAATGAACCAAGCATTTAATACAAGAAGCCTGAGATGCTGTTTGATAGCATTTCACCCACAGAACTTTTTTCAAATTTGTAGTCAATTCTCTCAAACACTTCCACTGGATTATCAAATAAGTTAGGTAACCTTCTAAGCTCTTTGTTGTCATTTAAACAATGTTCATAACATCTTCACCAGCTTCAGATTCCATCGCAACAAACCACTTTCTTTGGTCATCCATAAGAAGCAACTACTCATTCATGCAAGCTTTATAATGAAATTGTAGCAATTCAGTCACATCTTCAGGCTTCAACATTGAATTCTAGTTCTCTTGTTATTTCCAGAACATCCGCATTTACTTCCTCCACTGAAGTATTGAGCCCCTCAAAGTTATCCATGAGAGCTGGAATCAACCTCTTCCAAACTCCTGTAAATGTGCATATTTTGACCTCTTCCCATGAATCACAAGTGTTCTTTTTTTTTCTTTGAAAATTGATCACAACCCTTTATTAGCAAAGAAAATGGAATAAACATCTTTTACAGCCAAAAACTAGTTTTTCCCATTAAAATGGTGGGATATACATATAATATATAGAATATAGAATTATATATAGTTATATATAATATATAAATATATAATTATACATAACATAAATTATATATAAATATATAATTATACATAACAAATGTTATATAAGAACTCATTTTTCCATGACCCATTAATTACAGAACAATTAAACAACTACATGAAAATTACAACTGCCTACATATTAGAAATGCATTTCAACTCACCTAGGGGTCTAACACACTTTTAAGTGGATACACAAACATTTTATTAACTGAAGAGAAAAAAACACTGCCTATTAAATTCATGTACTACGGCTTATAGAGTTATCTACAGAATTCTCACCTCCATGATTCCTTGCAAAACAAGTGAAAATTTAAAGTATAGAGTCCCTCTTTAACCATCTATGTGATAAAGAGTTAATATCCAGAATATATAAAGAATTCCTATAACCCAATAACAACAAAAAAACTGATCTGATTTTAAAATGGACAAAGAATTTACATAGAGATTTCTCCAAAGAAAACATGCAAATGGCCAAGAAGCATATGAAAAGATGCTCAACACCAGTAATCATCCAGAAAATGGAAATCAAAACCCCAATGAGCTATCACCTAACCCCCATTAGGATAGCCACTATTAAACACGCACACACAGACACAATAGTAATTGTTAGTGAAGATGTGGAGAAACTGGAATCCTTGTGCGCTGTTGGTAAGAATGTAAAAGAGTGCAACTGCTACAAAAAACAGTATGTACTTTCCTGAAAAAACTAACAATAGAACTACAATATGATCTAGAAATCCCATCTCTGGGTAAATATCCAAAAGAATTAAAAACAAGATCTCAAAGCGATATTGGCACATCCATGTTCGTTGCAGCATTATTCACAATTGCCAAGGGGATGAAGCAACGTAAATGTCCATCAAAAGATGAATAAATAAATTATGGTATGGCATATATGTGAATATTATTCAGCCTTTAAAAAGAAAGAAACCCTGCCATGTGTTATACAACATAGATGAATACTGAGGACCTTATGCTAAGAGCCAGTCGCAAAAAGCCAGTCACAAAAAGACATGATTCCACTGCACGATTCTACTTATGAGGTATCTAAAGTGGTCAAAATGAAAGAAATAGAAACTAGAATGGTGGTTGTCAGGGACCGACCTGACAGGGAGTGGGATTTAGAGAGTTGTTGTTTAATGTATGTAGGGTTTCAGTCATGTGGGGAATGGGTGGGTCTGGGGATCTGTTGCACAACAATGTACATGTGGTGGACAATATTGTACTATACACTTGGAAATGGTTGGGAAGGCGAATTTTATGTTGTGTGTGTCTTTTTTAGTATCTTTATATGTTTCTTTGCCACAATAAAAGGAGAGGGCGGGACAGAAGAGTATCTCTGTTATTGGCCAAGAATGATACAATTTGTTTCCTTAATCCCTATAGTAAAACCATAGGCATAAGAAAAAAAAAAAAAATGAACCACTGACAAATACTATATATTAATGACTAGTATGAAATTTACGTGCATTTTTAGCATTATGCAATAATTACTTTGCACCACACGTTCCAATTAACCTATATTTATAAGATTCCATTCCAGTGGGAGTGTTCACATAACTTTTAAAGTAATTGTTACAATTGAAAACTTTCCTGTACTTTCCAAACTACTGGGTTTTTATCTTGGCATGCTTTTATTTATAAGGTCCATCTCCAGTATATGTTATCATATATCTTTGAATAAATATCAGAGAAATAAAGGTATTCCCACACTATATATCTATAGGGTTAGTCTCAGAAATGTTTAGTGTATGCAGCCATCTTCATCAATGATCTTAGCTAAATCTTCTGGATAACTTATGGAAGCTTCTACAAAAAAGCACTTGCTGTTTCTCCTTGCATTTTTATGTTATGGACATGCCTTCTTTCCTTAAACCTTATAAGCCAACCTCTGCTAACTTCCAACTTTTCCTCTGAAGCTTCCTTGCATCTCTCAGTCTTCAGAGAATTGAAGAGACAGAGGTCCTTGCTCTGGATTAGGCTTTGGCTTAAGGGAATGCTGTGCTGATTTGACCTTCTATCCAGACCACTAAAGCTTTCTCCATATTAGCAACAAGTGTGTTTCAGCTTATTATCATTCATCTGTTCATTAGATAGCATTTTAATTTTCATCTAAGAATTTTCCTTTGCATTTACAACTTAGCTAACTGTTTGGCATGAGTGACCTAGCTTTCAGCCTATCTCAGCCTTTTAACGTGCCTTCCTCACCAAGCTTCATTATTTCCAGCTTTTGATTTCAAGGGAGAGATGTACAACTCTTCCTTTCTCTTGAACACTGAGAGGCCACTGTAGGGTTACCAATTGGTCTAATTTCAATATTATTGTGTTTCAGGGAATAGAAAGGCCCAAGCGGAGGAAGAGAAACAGAGAAACAGCCAGTTAGTGGAGCAGTCAGAACACACACATTTATTAATTAGGTTCACCGTATTATATGGGAATGGTTCATGGCACCCCAAAACAATTGCAATAATAACATCGAAGATCACTGATCACAGATCACCATAGCAGACATGATAATAATGAAAAATCTTGAAATATTGAGAGAATTACCAAAATGTAACACAGAGACACAAGTGAGTACATGGTGTTGGAGAAATGATGCCAATAGACTTGCTTAGATGCAGAGGTGCCTCAATCCTTCACCGTATAAAAAATGCAACATCTACGAAATTCAATAAAATAAAGCATGCCTATAAAAACAATTTCTTAAACTAGTCCTCTAGAAACAGAAACTTTGGAAAGTCTTTTTATTAAAAAGCTATTAATAATAAATTCAGAACAAGAAAAGGAATATTGGGTCTTTTTTTAAAGTTAAAGACAATAACATAAAAATTTATTCTAATGGGTTGGGGGAAGGGGAAATTAGATGAAATGGATAATTATAGAAAATTTCCCAGAAAAGCTTAAACTACTAATTTTGAGTTTAAAAATAGATAGGAAGCCTCAATTAGACAATAGTGAAAAATTTTATTGAAAGCAAATCAATATCTACCCTCTCTGCAAAATGCACATGCTCAGTTTTACTAGTCAGTTTTGCTAAATTCAAAAAGAACAGATAACTCCTTGTTATTTAAATTTGTTCAGAGCACAGAAATAAAGATGAAAAGCTTCCCCAAAATTGTGTCAAAATTATTTACAAAAAACTATAAAGTCCTCCTACTCATTAATAGAGATTTTTATAATGATAAATAAATACCGGCAAATCAGAACAGCATTAGATCATGTTAGGGTTTATCACAAGAAAGAAAAGTTAAGCAGTAATATATCCATTAATATAATTCAATTCATTAACAGATTGGCTTTAAAATATGATAATCATGACAGACGCTATTCATGTAATTTCCCCAGCTGGTGGATGTAACCTGAGTGAGCACCATCTCTACCCACAAATTATTGGATGAATTCTACAATGTTACACCTATTGAAGAATATACTTTTTGGGAAAGGGGGAATTGATAAATGCCAGGAACCAGAAATGAAGAGACGGCATAAGTGGAAACCCCTAATCCTTTCAACATGACACAGGGAGACAAACCAAGCTAGAGCACACCTAACCCAGCAGACCCAGAGGTCTACTGCCAACCTCTACTATCACCTCCACAACCTCATCTCTCCTCCTGATAATTCAGTCATGAGAGTCAGTCTTGTGGGTGGGGAGAGCACTCAGATTGCCTAGCATCAGGTTTTCTGCATTTGGAGCAAAAGCAATTTAGAGGAATTGCCTCAGTAGGTCAGCTACTTGTCTTACTAAAGATATTAGGGAGGTAAGATGCTCTAGTTTCTCCTGCAAAGATGGGGTAGAGAGAGAGTGAGAGCTGAATTTCAGTGAATTTTCTCCTACTGATGTAGGAGAAATGTTGTTGTCCCAGCTAGCCTGATATTCAAGCAAGCCAGTCTGCGCCTATAAGGTCACCTTCAGACAATTCTGATTGTTGCCTTACAAAAATTCAATTCCTATGCATGATTTATCTTTATAAATTTGGAATAGAAAAACATTTTTCTGTACTTTATTGGGGAGAATCTACCAAGAACCTACAGCAAATCTCATGTTTAATAAAAGATCAAAAGCATTCCCCATGTAAAGCAGGAACAAGAGAAAGAGGTCCTTGTAGATTTCTGGAGACCTTCCTAATATAATAGGAGCAAAATAAAAATATATTTCTAAAAGACAGAATTATCAATATTGGAAGATACAGTTGACTACCTACAGAATACAGGTTTCTGAGATAGTAATAATTCCATTCCTTGACATAGCTGATAGTTACATGGTGTGTTTGCTTTGCAAAATAATCAAGTTTTCATTCACAATTTGTGCACTTCTATATTTTTTCTGTTCTTTAATTTTAAATTTTTTACTTAAAAAAATATATAATCAAGAAATAACTGTATATGTTTTTGGATGTTAACATTTCAAATAAGTAGTTTTTTAAAAATGGCAACTCAGTAAATAATATTGAGGCAGATAGCTATTAAGGGAAAATTTAATTTAGATCAGTAACATTAGGTAAAATTGGATAGATGAAAGAGCTGAACATTAAAAACTTATAAAATTACTAGAAGAAAATATAGAGAAATAGTTTTACACTTTTTGATTGAAGAAGTTCTTCAAGGCTTAAAATCTAACAGCCACAAAGAAAAAGCTGATAGATTTGGCTACAAGATACCAGAAGCAAAATTCAAAGCTAATTAATAGACAAATGGGAAATATTTAAAACATACATAAGATTAAAAAGAAATAATGTCAAAAATTTTTAAAGAACTAATAAAAATCAATTTTAACAAAGGATGATTCAACATTTTTGAAGAGTAATGATATGAATGGTAATTTACAGAAAAAAGGAATACAAATGACCAACGCACCTAAGCAAATATGTCCAGTCATATATAGTCAATGAAAAAATTAAAATAGTAAAGCAATATCATATTTTAAATACCAGATTGGCCTGAAATTAAAACTTTTTACAATATCCAGTGTTAGTTACAATATGGGGAAAAGGTGCTATTAAGGAGCATAAAAATTCATACAGCTCTTTAGAAAGCAATTCATCAATATCTATAAACTTTAAAATAGGCATATTCCTTAAGATAATATTTATATCTAATACTACTCTACAGAAATACTTGCACAAATGAACAAAATAAGAAAATACTCATTGTATCAATGTTTGTAATAATAAGATTATTATACATTTCCATCCACATGATAATAGTTAAGCTAATTTTATCTATATATTGGAGTTATTAAAATAATAGGAAATTCCAGCCTGGGCAACATGGTGAAACCCTGTCTCTACAGAAAATACAAAACTTAGCGGGGAACAGTGGCACATACCTGTAATCCTAGCTACTGGAGAGGCTAAGGTGGGAAGATCACTTGAGCCAGGAGGTTGAGGTTGTAGTGAATTGTGACTGTGCCTCTGCACTCCAGCCTGAGTGAGAGAGTGAGAAAAAAAACAATAGAGAGTTATATGTACAAACAAGGTAAAATAAAGAGAGAAAATAAAGTCAAATAAGATCTAGAGTATAGTCCCATTCTTCAAAAAAAAAAAAAAAAAAAAGTCTGTACATGTTTCTGGGGATTTTGAGCAGAATCTATCAACACTTGTTCACCATTCAGAGTTCATAGGAAACTGAGAAATAAGACCAAAGATATATAGACAAAACATAAATATATCCTAAAACTCTAATTGACAAGATGTCAGATGGATTTTTTACACTAGCAGAGTATTTAGTCAAGAGAGAAGGAAACTGATAAACAAGCACAAAATAAATAGGATAATTTCAGACACTAGTGAGTACATTGATGAAAATAAAACATAGCAATGGAGAGAAGTTAAGAGGTGAGACTGGGATGGAAGGAACTACTTTAGATTAGGTGGTATGGGCAGACCTCTTTGCAGACTTGAAAGGGCAAGACATATGCAAAGAAAAGGGAACTCATATACACCGTTGATAGGATGTAAACTAGTACAACTACTATGAAGAACCGTATGGAGGTTTCTTAAGAAACTACAAGTTAAACTACCATATGATCTAACAATTCCACTACTGGGCATTTATCCAAAAGAAAGGAGAACAGTATATCCAACAAATATATGCACTCCCATGTTTATTCCAGCACTATTCACAATAATCAAGATATGGAATCAACCTGGAGGTAAGTGTCCAACCACAGATGAATGGACAAAGAAAAGGTGGTATATAAACACAATGGAATACTATTTAGCCATAAACAAGAATGGAATCCTGTCATTTGTGGCAACTTGTGTGGAAATGGGAGGCATTTTGTTAAGCAAAATAAGCCAGGAACAGAAATTTAAATACTGTATGTCCTCATTCATATGTGGGAGCTAAAAAAAAAAAAACGTTAATCTCGAAGAAGTAAAGAGTAGAACAAAGGATTCTAGAGGTTGGGAAGGGTGGTGGAAGTTGGGGACATGAAGAGATTTGTTGAAGAATATGAAATTACAGTCAAGTAGGAGGAAAAATTTATAGTGTTCTATAGCACTATAGGATGATTATAGTTAACAATAACATATAGTTTTAAATAGCTAGAAGGAGGATATTGAATGATCTGAACACAAAGAAACAATAAATGTTTGAGATGATGGATATGCCAGTTACCCTGATCTGATCACTGTACATGGTACATATCACAACATCACTAGGTACCCCCAAAATATGTACAATTATTATATGCTTATTAAAAATAAAATTATATAAAAATAAATGAAATAAAAAGAAACAAGACATAGCTTGGGCAGCAAAGCTGAGCACTTCTATCCAGAGCAGGGATCAGTAAACTTTTTCTGAAAGGATTAGTTAGCAAATTTTCAGCTTTGCTGGCTGTATGGTCTCTTTTATAACTCCTCAATTTTGCTGTTGTAGCATAAAACAGCTTTAGACAACCATAATTGAATGAGAGTGACTGTGTTCCAATAAAACTTTATTTATGGATAATGATATTTGAAGTCCACATAAGGTTCTTTTGGTTTTTCCAACCATTTAAAATGTAAAAACCATTCTTAGCTCACATATTTTACAAAAACAGACAGCAGACTGGCTAGGGTCTGGGGCAATAGTCTGCTGACCCCTGATCTACAGTCAAGGCTTGTCAGATGCATATGCCAAACATTAATTTGATTTATACAGATCATCTTACAATTGTCACAATTCTATGGGGTCACTATTACTATTATCCCCATCTTAATAATTAGGTGACTGAGGCTTAGAGAAAGTAAGTAACTTTGTCAAGACCTGTTGCTGAACTAATAATATTTGACTTGGATTAAATATAACATCCCTCTCTACTAGGCAGGTAACTTCAACTCCCTTGTCCTCTCTTAACTGCAGTTTCCACAATATTAAAAATGATAATAATATATATCTAGCTTCCTACAGTTGTTGTAGAACTCAAATAAAATAATACACTTTGTAATACATTTTATAAACTGTAATTTTTTAAATCTCTACATTTTCCCCAACATAGCCACCTCATTGTATTGTTTGCTTAATTTTCACCACATTAAAGAGGTTTTTCCTGATCATCCTGTCTAAACTAGCAACCCCAGTACTATCTACCAACTCTGTCTTTTTTCTCCAAAACTCTCTTCACACTCTGACACATACTGACTCCTTTTTATTATTATTGTCTGTCTTCCCACACCACAACACCGTGAGAAAAGTTACTATCCATTTAGGTTACTTCTATATCCTCAATGCCTAGAATAGTGCCTGGAAGAAATAGTTAATAAATCATTGTTGAAGAAATGAATATATACATATAATTCTTAACTTGTATAATATTTTTCTATTTTTTACTTTTGGCATTTCTAGTACAAAATCTAACTCACTGCACACATTCTTTCAAAAGAGAGTAGATGTAGCAGGAATGCAGTTGTGGAAATAAGCACTAGATCTCTCCTGCTTCCTTAAAGAATACATCTATAATCCATTTTATTTTCAAGAAGAAACCTGTTGACTGTATTTTGAAGAGTGTTTTTAAAAAAACCTCTTAGGCTAGGTGTGGTGGCTCACACCTCTAATCCCAGCATTTTGGGAGGTTGAGGTGGGCACATCACTTGAGGTCAGTTTGGGACCAGCCTGGCCAACATAGTAAAACCCAGTCTCTAATAAAAATACAAAAATTAGGCTGTCATGGTGGTGCATGCCTGTAATCCCAGCTACTCATGAGGCTGAGGCACGAGAAGTGCTTGAACCCAGGAGGTGGAGATTACAGTGAGCTGAGATCGTGTCATTGCACTCCAGCCTGGGCAACAGAGTGAGACTCTGTCTCAAAAACAAAAACAAAACAAAAACTTGAGTTCTACAGAACTATATCAGATTTATTCATAATAACACAAGACATACAGTAGATAAACAATGACCTTCGTAGTATTTAAAAAAAAAAAAGCTATTGGTTGAATTGGAAGATATCTCTAGAGGTTAATTACTCCATACCTTGACATCTTGTCAGTTATTAGTTGCATCTACCTTCTTATTTTGACTTTCTGAGCTTAAGTCCTTCAAATCATCCTGCTTTAGTATAATTCTTATACATGTCTCATTTTTCAAGGTTTTAAAATTTTGATTCAACTAGCAGTACCCCTCCAATGTCTCCTATGCAACGTCATATATTTGTGTATGTGTGTGATTTTCTAAATGTTCCTTGAAACTCTTTTTACCTAATAATTTCTATTACTTCCCATTTGTTGACTAACATTTTATTGAAATTTTGATTTTCATTATTTGTTATTTTTCCATCCCTTAGAATTCAAAATTCCAACATTTAATTATTTTTATAAATCTTTTTGAAATTTTACATTTTATTCATTAATACAGTCTCATTCACTTGCTCTTGAGATGAAGATGATTTTTTAAAATCATAAAGATGCTTTCTCTTACTTTCATTTTTCAACTGAACCTCAGAGATTCATTATATAATTATTTTTCTCTGCTTCAATATTCCTGGAAAAAACTTACTATTTGAAAATATAAATATACAAACAGTATAAATATATAAACATATAGTTAGATATTTGAGAATAGATCTTGATCTGTAAACTAGTGCTGTCTAAAAGAGGCCAGGTGCAGCGGTTAACAACTGTAATCCCAGCACTTTGGGAGGCCAAGACAGGCAGATCATGAGGTCAGGAGATAGAGACCATCCTGGCCAATATGGTGAAACCCTGTCTCTACTAAAACTACAAAAATTAGCTGGGCATGGTGGCATGTGCCTGTAATCTCAGCTACTTGGGAGGCTGAGGCAGGAGAATCACTTGAACCAGGGAGTCAGAGGTTGCAGTGAGCCGAGATCACGCCACTGCACTCCAGCCGGGCAACAAAGCGAGACTTCATCTCAAACAAACAAACAAAAAAGACAGAAAAAATAAACAGTAGTAAATTTATCACAGTCCTGTTTAAAATTCTTGAGTGGTACGCACTCAATGATAGCAATATAACAAAAATGTTATATTTTGAAACATTAGTTGATAAGCTGCATTGTATAAAATTTACTGAAAACAGCATTCTGTGAAAATATTAACCAAGATAGAACATTCATTAAAAACATTATGCTCAAAGAAATGCATGAAAGGCCATAATGGGTGAAATAAAATTAAGAAAACTCCCCCCAGTCAAGGAAATAAAGAGCAACAGAAGTGTGAACATGGCCCAGATTAATAATTTTTGTTTTTTTTTAATATCCATTCCTTGAATATATGCATCATCCCAAGTCATCGTGTGTGCTTGCGAGAGAGACAGGAGACAGCCAAATGCCAACCAGGTCACTGTGCACAGGAGGCTTGTTTAAACACGCCCAAGGTGAAAAATTTCATTTCCTAACACATGTGCAGTAAGGGAAATAAATCAATGTGGAATGGCTCAGACTAAGGACCTACCTGTACACTGGGAAAATGGGGTGGAGACACCGGGAATTCACACTTTATGCAGGGAGAAGCCTGGTCTCTTCAGCTCCTGTGTGGTGGTCTGATACTCAATATGTGAGGTGAGAGCCTGTTGGCAGGCAGGACCCCCTTTCTTTGCTGAGAGCTTTCTTTTAATATATTCCACTCTCCTCGACTTTCAATGTGTCTGTGTGTCTAATTTTTCCTGGTTATGAAGCAGGAACCCAGATTTTAGCTGAGCTAAGAAGAAGAAAAAAAAAAAAAAAAAAAAATCTGCATCATTTTGGTGGCCTGTATGGGGCATGAGGAAAGGTGAGTAAAACACAGACTAAAACATCTTTATCCCTCTTGTTTCTGAGTCTTCCTGTCCTCAGACTTCTTCCAAGGGTAGAGGAAACTGCACCCCACCCCAACACCCTACTGTCGCTCTTCGGATTCAGGAATGTCAGCCTCAATCCAACCCAGTCTTTTCTATGGCATTTTCCATCTTTCTTGTTGGGACTATAATGGCACCTATTTTTTCCTTTACAATATTGGGGGTGTTCTACCCCCACCCCAATGGCTGCAGGTATGTGCACTGGATAGACATGTGAGTGGTGACTCCCACCCCCCTACCTTCCTAGCTGGGGCTGGGGCGCATGGTCCAAGGCCCCGCATGGCTGGCTGGCCAGCATTCCCTGGCACACACCCATGGTGTTTTCCCCTCCCCCAGTCGAGGAGTCCATCTCCATCCAATAGCAATTAAAAGGTTCTCTCCCTGTTGGAGAAACCATTTGCATAAGAATAAGAGGCTCTTCCCCAAGGTATCTTTCTAGCCCTGTATTTAAGCTGTTTTTCTTTTCCTTTTCTCCATTAGGTCAGGAGCTAACTTTTATGCAAGAGGCTATTCTTTCCTTTTAGAGGACATTTTACGAGGACAGGAACCCAACTATCACTGTTTACATTCTTTGTAAAGTTTTACTTATGAAAATGGATTTGTGAGCTTGGTCTTAAGCTGTAGCCAATCTGGTGATGCTTTGGATGGCTTTCTGTATGGTTGTGTCAGAAAGAGGGGTATCTTAGGATGGGATGTGGGCCTAGGACTCCATAGGCCCACTGTTCAAGCCAGCCTGGCTAACTGGTCAGTAGCAAACTTTGCTGCAAGCTTCTATCTTGTTTTCTGTCCTTGGGAGAACCACATGGCAATGCTTGTTTTAGGCTCCACTATTTTACAATGGTGGCCTGGATTCAATCTTGGCTTAGGGAATGAGTCTTTTCTGGTTTGATTTCTGTGTGACCTTTGCCATTTGTTGATTCTCTTCCACTCCATGAACTGCCTTGAATTTTCCTTTCTCTGAGCACCTGGGTGGTTACCTTCAGTGAAGTTGGAAAGCCAGAAATACTGGCTGCTTGGTGCAGCTAACGTCATGTAACAAGGGATTTAAAAGAATTTTCTTAAAGAGTGTTCAGCTTAATTAAAAGTGGATATCCAAGTTATAGGTATATTTAAAAGGTCTTCATGTTTTCCCTTCTTGGATCTTGTTTTGCAGGAAGAAGGATTTTTTCTCAGTCAACTGAATTATTTTTCTCCATTTTGTCTTGTCACACTAAATGCAAGCATCAGGGGCCCTAAGATAATTTCTGATGGCTTGGGACTCCTTGGAAAAAAAAACAGAAAAGGCATCACAGATTCCATTTTGAGAGACACCTCTGTTTTCCTCAGGGAGTCCCAGGAATTCAGGCAGATGGATCCCTCTCAAAATCTGTTTTTGTGTTTCAGTTATACCTGTTTATGAGGTCCTAGAAAGTGCATGCTTTCCTAGCCTTGCTCTTAAAGGTCTCCACCCAGAGGCTAATAGTCCAGTTAGGAGATTGGCAAATAAAAATTCTCTTATAGCTATTCAATCTTCTGCTGTCAGTCTGTGTAGTTATATATGTGTTGTGTGTGATGTCCACAAAGAAGAGCTCTAATTAATTGGCTTGAAAGAAAAATAAATGCTTAAATCAAATATTTTTTTAAAGAGGACATAAAAGCTGATTTCTTTTGGTTCACAAGACTTTAATCTTTGAGAAATAAAAAGCCTTAAAGATTATTAGTGAAATGCAGATGTAGTCAAAATGTAAATTTTTGCCTAGGGTTAAAGGATTGTTTTGAATTAGATAAGATAAAGCCAAAAGCTCAAAGAAGTTGTGGAAGGTTTCTAAATAATTAATCTTGCCAAAGAAATTCTGTGTGTGAACACTGACTAAATTCAAAAGTGTTATAAAAGGTTTTTGCTTTTTTAAAATTTTTGAGTTATTATTTTGGCAAAATTAATAACTTACGGTAATCTGGAATTCTATTTCATAACATCAAGTGTTTTAAACCTCTAACATTTAACAGGCTTCCCAAAATTATATTTCAGCTTCGAGGTTGTCTTTCCTGAACCCTAGTTTCGGATGCTGCAGAGGGCGTCTGGAGCATCCAGAAGAGAGGTAAACAGGACTGTCTGACATGTTTAGGTACATGGGATTGCCAAAATGATGTTTAATCTTCCTCAGGTTGTTTTAGGGAATAACATATGTTCCGAAATTGTATGGGATTTCTAAAATTCTTATGGCTGAATATATGCTATCAATCATAATTAGGGTTGTTACGTTATTGTAAACCATACAGAAACCAAATTTCTTTGTCAATCATGTCTCTGACTGTAACTACCCCAGACATTTTGTTATTCACAATTGTCTTATTTTGATCCTCTTCAAAAGATGGTTTATAACTTCAAAAGATGGCTATAGAACTTTGACAAGTGCTCTCAAATGCAGGTTTCCGATAACTTTGGAGATTGTAACATTGGAATAGTGAAAAAAATTTACAGGAGTCATGAAGAGGTGATATGTTCACAAATATTAAGCAAAACAAGAGTTAATTAAACAGACTGAACTAATAGAAAGCTGAAGTAATTTTTTGACTTTTGCTTGGAACACTGCTGATCCTTACAGTTTTTCAGAGTCAAGGAAACTTATTTTGAGCTATTTACAGCCTTTAATAATTGAGTAAGGTATACTCCTGTGAACAAAATTTGAAGCATGTTTTTCTCTCTCTCCCTGGCTTCTGCAGAATTTGGAAACTAGTTGAGTAGTCTTAACATATGGCAATATAGTTGCTTGCATCAGTGCAATAACAACCCATTTTCTTTTGCAACAGGATGCAATTGGAGAAACTGGTTGTTTTCCCAAAGCTTTGACTGAAAGGGTATGCTTCCCTTTAAGGAGTGAAGCTCAACTTGCAGAGCCAATAAAAGTCCCTTGGGAAAACTGGACTCATACCTTGCCTACACAGCCCCCATACAGGGTTCCTACTCTGTGGTAAGTAAAGAATGTCACTTTCTAACAGGCCCAAGAACCCCATGCTCTTGGGACCTCAAGAAAAGAGTTTATCCACTCACAGGTGTTTGAGGGTACAAACCCATGGGTGGGCTCGGCTTTAGAAAGTCCTACCTGAGATTCCTTGTGGAACAGAGTTCCATCAAAGTCAATCTAAAAGTCATATGTAAAAATAATTATTCTTGCTGCACTTTATGTAAATAATCAGGCCAAGTATAATACTAAAGTCTGTTTTGCAAGCAACTCAGTCCTATCATGATTTATTTTTAACAAAAATGAGGACTACAGAGAGAAATTATGCTTCAAAACTTATCATCATTAAATTCTAGGCTTATTAGTTGTTTTTAAGTTTTTGCCTACATTTTAGACTAACCTTGCTTATTCCTATGAACCAACCCGCAATCTCTGACTACAGCTCAGAAGCAACAAAGGGAAGGCTGGGCACAGTGGTTCATGCCTGTAATCCCAACACTTTGGGAGGACAAGGCAGGTGGATCACCTGAGGCCAGGAGTTCGAGACTAGCCTGGCCAACATGGTGAAACCCCATCCCTATTAAAAATATAAAAATTAGATGGGTGTGGAGGAGCATGTCTGTAACCCCAGCTACTCGGGAGGCTGAGGCATGAGAATTGCTTGAACTTGGAAGGCAGAGGCTGCAGTGAGCTGAGATGGTGCCACTGCCTCCAGCCTGGGTGACAGAGTGAGAATTTGTCTCAAAAAAATAAAAAATAAAAATAAGAGGGGATGGACAATGGAAAAAATCTGGATCAATATTCTAGTTCTGGGCAATTATCCTGCAAATCCTGCTGTGTGACAGAAATAAATAAGATGTCCAGATGTTTCCTTTTGGGTTCCTTGTTGGAAGAGGACTCAATTCACAGCTTCACTTTAGCATTCAGCTTATGATAAGGAGTCCATGAAACCTCCCCAAGACAGATTTTTGGTCCCAAACTCAATTCCAAGTTTTTGGTTGAGCCCTAGGAACGAAAACTGGATCTGAGGGATGCAGAAGCAGCCAATAATGAAGTTAAAAGGCATAGCGCAGGTGAGCATCACTAATTCCTGCCAATTAAGCCAAGACTCTTATTTCATGGATAAAGGTCATGCTAGTATTCATGGTATAAATGAGTTCTAGGGAACTCAAAGGCTACTGATAGCAGGGGAGATAGGGCATAAATAAGTAAGAGTGGATATTCCCACCCCCATACCCCGTGTTAACATGGGTGAAAGCCACTTTGACACCCATGGGTGATATCCTGTCGTGGTTGCTGGGACTTGGGGATATAAGGATGGAAGAAAGAAAGAGGGATACCTCAGTTTCTCTCCCTCACGTACCCTGGGTATTTGCTAGGAAGAGAAGGGAAGCTGGGATGCCCTGCTGCCCCCTTTCTAGATGAGTAGTCATTCATCTTCAGTCTGTACTCCTTTTGAATGCATCCTGAATCCCTGTGACACCTTTGAAAATAATTCCTTTTTCCTTTTTCTGCCTCTTTCCTCTTCACAGATAGCTAGTCGTGTCTCTGTACTACAGGACACTCTCATCAGATGTATCCTCCAAACTGGGAAAAGTTAATTTCCGAAACCTTAAACTGCTTGTCTTAGGATTGGGCTCGGGGGAAGGGAACCCAGAAGCCCAACATGCTGGCAAAAGGGCAAAGAATTTTTTTTTTTACCAGTCAGGCTTTTGGCCTCCCTTCCCCCGTGCAAAATGGTAAAAGGCTTCAGGATTTTTGAGCTTTCCTTACCTCCCCTTCTTTCATTGTGATATGTTTTCTAATAACCCTACTTGTCTCTTCTTGCCTTCAGATCATCAAACTCCAAACAATCACGCAACCAGAGACTCAGACGATGGCTCCTTTTGCTGGGAACCCTTAAATAGGCTTCTGAAGGAGATCGGACTACTCTTTTCACAAACAGCATCCCTGTCAGCAGGAATCAGTTAAGATTGGTATTTGCCCTTATCCTTATCCTTGTTCTAATGGCAGTTATGGCAGTTAGATGTAATTATTTAGAGAGGGGAATGATAGAGACAGGAGATAGCCAAATGCCACATGAGGTCATTGTGCACAGGGGGCTTGCCTAAACATGCCCATGGTAAAAAATTCCATCCCTTAACACATGTGCAGTAAGAGAAGTAAATCAATGTGGAGTGACTCAGACTAAGAGCCTGCCTGCTCAGTGGGAGAATGGGGTGGGGCCATGGGGAATTTGTGCCTTATGCAGCAGGAGGATCCTGGCCTCTTCAGCTCATGTGTGGTGGTCTGGTGTTCAATCTGTGAGGTGAGAGCTTGTTGGCAGGATGCCATTTTTTTCACAACTTTCTTTTAATAAATTCTGCTCTCCTCACCCTTCAATGTGTCCATGTGCCTAACTTTTCCTGGTCATGAGACAAGAACCCAGAGTTTAGTTGAACTAAGAAGCAAAAAATTCTTTGTATGTGTTCCTATGTGTTTGTTTTATTATGAAACAACAGCTACAAAATGAACATATTCCAATAACTTCACAAAGAAAGAAACTTAGCAAATGTATTAACCTTAGTTCCACTTATAGCTACATTAGAAAAAGTAGTAATATACTGATTTCAGCAAAATCTTACAGCTTTATTCATATTATCAAGATGGACAATAATGGCAAACAATGGGTGCTTGCCAGAAATACAAGTTTTATCATTTTGAGGATTTTATCATTTGCTGAGAGGGTACCAGCATGACAAAAGACATGAATTTCAACAGCATGCTACAGGACATCAACATTTGTTCCTCGTCCACTTTTGATTCTTCTCAGCAATGTGAAAAGTCTTCCTTCATTATATTTGTCTCTAGGCTCACTTCACTTAGTGAACTGGGGCCATCATTGGTTAATATAGCTCTTTTAAATAATGAAAATGAGATAATATTGGTTATTTCAGCAATAGTTCATCTGTGTCAGTACTTTTTAATCTTATGAGCTCAGATATTTTATTTTAATTCTTGCTTATGTAATTTTGTCTGTTCTTTCTGGTCCAATTAAAAATTATTCATTCTTTCATACGTGTAGTCAAAAAATTAGTGTTTGTAATATTCAATAACCATATTGTGAAAGTAACTTCCTTATGTTCTACTTAGTTCATACAAAAATTATATTTATGACATTATATATTGTTTTGGCAAATTTAATTGCTTAATATCTGATACCAGTATCTTGGAAGAAGAAACTATGAGTAACAGTGGTCCTGCCAGAGTTTTGCTGGTCTGGCCAGATCTCCAAGACCTGCCAAGTTATAAGTGTAGTTGAATAAACACAGACACACTTTCATGGAGAGAGTGTGCCAGTTTTTAATCATCCCTTTAATCACCGCCAACATCTGCCAGCTTTTCTCTTTCTGAAAGTGCTGCCACTTTTAGCATGCCCCCCAAGAGGCAGGTGCAATATACAAAAAGCATGGTGCACTGCTTTCCAATTGTGTCCCTCTTGGCTTTCAATTGAATGATGTCCCATCCTGATTTGGCTGAGATTAGATGGGGTAACACCCCTCCCCCACAATTCAATATGACAACACCACAGGGTACTAGAGTCTTGAAGGAATTCTAGCATTTTCTGAAATAAAATAATATAAAGAAGAAACATCTCAAGAGAAGGGTCAGAAGTCAAAAGGAAAAAAGTAATGGGACATAGGTAGACACTGACAAATATATGAACAAAAATAAATAAATTACATGCACTATATAACATTCACCAACAGATAAGATGCCCTAGTTTAAAACAGCAATTCTGATTGCAAATTAACTATATAGGAAAAAGTATTGGAGACAGTTTACAAATCAGATAGATTCAGAGTGTTCCTACTGGGGCTTGGCTTAGAATAAATCCTGCCTGAGTACCCTGAAATTCCGAGTTTAAATAATCAATTGCTATTGATTTTTCACTTTTGTTCTGCCAACACTTGGTTATTCCCTGAGTCACATAGCCTTGCCACTTGAGCCAAAGTCAATAAAGAATTTATTCATTCATTAGAATCTGTAGAGGTAGAATATAATGCTGAAAAATTACATTTAAGATTTTCCACAGTAAGTATCAAACATTTTGTATGGGATTTTAATGTCCATGACAAATCTGTATTAAAAACATGAGCAAGATAAACTTAGATCTTGTGAGGGACTGTTTTGGATGACCTGAATTACATTAGGGAAACACTTTTTAAAAACTCAATATTTGGGTTTGCAGGATTGTGAATATTATTTTGCCCATATAATTAACAATCATAAAGTATTGTTTTTATTTTCTTAATAATTTTTGGAAGCACCAGATGCAAGTCTAGTATTGTGATCGACCTCTATTGGACAAGTTCATTAAAATGATAAACTGTTGGCAAGCACAAAAAAGTGCAGATTTCTGTAGCAATATCAAGGTATATAGTTCTCAGGACATCTGATCATTGCAATTAGTATTTGTGCAAATGTCTCAATTAATTAGAAAAAGTTAATTCATATCTTACTTATTACATTTGCTCTAAGTATTCTGTTTAATTTTTATGCAAAAACACCAAAATGCTTTGCAGTGCTTTTCAGTGAGCAGAAAGTTTTATTAATCACTTCCATTAGTAATATCAAATTAGCTTTTTTTAAGTGCTTAAAAAAGGTAAATGCTGCTCAGAATAATTAAGTTCTATTTCATCGTATAATTTAACAATTATTTTCTAAGACATCAGAAAATTTTAGAGTCATTTGTTTATTTCTATCTCTTTGAGAGTAACCACTGGTGTACAATCATATAGTCCTTCTTATTTATTTCCAGGATTCAGTATGTGAATCTCCCAAATTTGTGAATATAAGACCTACCTGGATCTTCTATATCTGTCCTAATATTACAGGGCCTTAGTGTAGCACTTTTATAATTGCAGGAATTTTCTTATTAGTTTTCTATTCTATCCTCACATCAGACATGTCCCTGTTTTACTCTTAAGAAAATAGATACAAAAAGATTAAATGAAACCAAGATGTAAAATTTATTTGTAGGATCAAGATTAGAACCCAATTCTTTCTTCATTAGATCAGTCTCCATTTGTCCTGCTTGAGTTAGCAATTAAGGATAATTACTTCTATAAACTCATTAGTTTCAAACAATGAACTGTAAGTTAAATGAAGTTTTAGCTAATGAATTTCAACTTGGGATAATTAAAATAGGTGCCATTATATCCATTTTTTTAATTAATATACGAATATTAATTTATAAAATTAACAAAATGCTAGCTCATATAAATATTATTTCCCTCTTACAAATAAACTGATACATTAATGTAAAATTGCATTTTCTAAACATAACCATATATCTTATATTTCTATAGTAATATTTTTTATGGAATTTTAATTTGTGAGGGGGAAGGACAAGCCTCATAAATAAAACAATTATATTTAAGTTTCTTTTCATTAGTAACCATTAGAAACTAACACATGGATTTTCCATTTCCACATCCCACATCATCCAAAGCACTTATTTTGAAACAAGTCTTTAGATTCTTATGGATTTTTGTTCTTTTTATACCAAGTAATTCATTTCTATATTAAGACTGACATTTTGAATCATGAGATATTTTTATAAAATAAAAAATTAAATGATTGAATATCTCAACATTTTAATCTTACAAATACAAAATGCAGATTTCAAAGATAGATTCAACAGTGTTTTTTGTGACTCTAAATGGTATTTTCTTTCTGCTTTTTCAAAACAGGCAAAAAAAAATTAAGTGAGGGTTTGTGTGGCATACAAGTGAACACAATTAAGGAAACCCTCATTGTTGTCTTCTGAATAGACTTGTCACATTACTATTCACAGCTTTGTCTAGTGACAGTGGAATATCAAAAAGATACTGAATATATAGCAAAAATCTATTGTGCCACTGAGATCTAATCTTTGTCTGAATGTAATTGCCTTATTAAAAGATTTGCAAGCTTACTCTTTCTGTGATTCTAAAATAAGCCAAGGAAAACCATGCTGTAAAACTGCAACTGTAGTCTCCATGATATGACAACAGCATGTAAGTCAAACTGAAAATTAAAACCCCATTCTCTGTTTCCCCAGCAATGGCATGGATGCTTCTTTCTAGTCCTGCAATTATCCCTGGTGGTATGAATGGCATTTGGAAGACTTTCTTCCCATGAACTTAGCTTAGAGTGCCTATGGAACTGCTTATGTAAATATGGATATCTCATTTAGATTGTAATTTATGTCATGTGGCAGTGTATGGCTTCTTAGTACCTGTTCATTATAGTTAATAGATTCAGGTTTTATATATATATTAGATATGTATAAAATATTAATATAAATTAGGTAAAGATTTTCTTCAAGTATTACTCCCTTTGCACTTAGCATGGGAACAATCTATTCACATAATTGTGAATCTATAACCATTTGTTTGCCAAAATGAAAGCAAAAGTTAAGTCTACTCAGAAACTATGACTCAATACTGTGACCACCATGCAACATCAATTTAACACCAAAAATTGCATTGGGTTTATCATCAAAACACAAACATTTCACATATCAACTACATAAGATGGGACTAGTTTAGAGCAAGTTTTAGCAAAATCCCAAGTATGGAAGCTTGTTTATAACGCTAAGTTTCTCCTTACAGAATCCAAATTTTGGTTTGCTGTTATAGAACATTAGGACTACATAATCGTCTTTAAAGGAACATTTTAATTCAAATTATGGGACCATAAATTGAGAAGACCAAACGTGTTTGCATATAATTTGCATGTGCCAATTTATTTGTGCCTCCCCTTCTAAATAGTAACTTAAACACAGTAATTGAAATTATTGCTTCCCAGCAGAAAGTTATTTCTTGATTTTTTTTTACTTGTTTTTTCCTCAGTGCCTCACCAGATCTTCTAAGTTTATAGCATATAATGGAAAGAAAATAGAAGCAAAAGACTAAAATGTATTAACAGTCTCAGAATAAGTACATGTCCAATTATTAGTGTTCTTGAGCAGGAAAACCAAACACTGGCTTACAACAAGATTAACCCAATCCTAGGAAACATGGTGAGACCCTGTTGCTACAAAAAAAAAAAAAAGAATTTCTTTTAATTAGCCAGCCAGGCACATTGGTGCTCATCTGTAGTCCCAGTTACTCAAGAGGCAAGAGGATTGCTTGAGCCATGATGGTGCCACTGCACTGCACTCCAACCTGAGCAACAGAATGAGACCTTAACCCAAGTCATCAAGTATGCAGTATAATACACAATTGTTCAATTAAAATACAAACTAATGTGATAAAACATTGGGCTTCTAACTTTATGCAATCCTGGGAAAGCTGTTCAATCATTGTCTTTCCAAATGTCTCTTAGAGCTCAGTGCAGAGGCACACACCTATAATCCTCAGCTGTGGAGGCTGAAGCGAGAGTATTGCTTGAGACCAGGAGTTGGAGGCTGCAATGAGCTAGGACCTGCCACAGCTCTCCAGCCTGGGTGACCCAGTGAGACCCTGTCTGTAAAAAATTTCTTGGATTAGCTGGAAGAATGTAAGCAAAAGAAAATAGCCACTCCACCTTTTCCCATTTCTGCTCCACTTTACCCCATCAGCATAGTTTAACCAAATTAAAAACTCAATACACCCAATACCTTGAGGTGTCCAAGCCAAGATTGATAGTTTTGAGTATGAAAGACAGAACTGTTAATAATTACATCAAGATAATAGGTATAAAAAGAAGTGTCTCATAAAAACTAGGAAATATGGATACCATATCCTTTTCTCCTAATCATCCACTGTTTTCTCTTAGAAAAGAGAATCTGGGTAATAGATACAATGTTAAGGATGTACCTTTGATAAAGATTTGACTGTTCATGGAGACACCCCTTTGCAGTCAAAGGGGTGTACTGTAAAACATTAATCTTTTGGGATCTCAAATTTTCAGGCAGAGAACAAAGACGTTGAGATAGATAATTTCAATGGTACAACCTTATGAACATCCATGCTAGATTTTCCATTTATTGACGTCAGTTGGTTACATTCCATTCTCTACTTTTTGCTTTTAACTTTATGGTATGTAATAAAAATTAGCCTAAATCTACTTAGAATTTGTGCAGAAGATATAAAATACCTAGTAGCTCTATAAAATATTTAAAACGATTTTCTGAATCTATCCATGATTCTTGGCAACAAAGAATTAGAAAATGTATTATACTTGTGGGCTTAATTTTAATGGAAATATTTTTTGGAAAAGATATTTTCGTTTCTGTGTTATGTTCATTAGGATACTTAGTCTCTATTTCAAATCAGAAGATATTTCACTCAATATTTGCATTATTGTAATAGCCAATACCATTATCCTATTGAAAAATTTCAGTTCTCATGTAATATATTTAATGTATTTATAACAACTGTAGATTTTTTAAGTTAAAATTTCTTTTAAAATGTAATTTACTAACTTTTACATCTAAAAAGGTATATTCTTTAAAATTCTGGGAACATGATCTTTTTTATACCACATTTTTCTACTACATTTATACTATACTATAATTTACATTTACTTTGTGTTTGTTCAAATTACATGTTTATATTGATTATAGTACAATGCAGATGCAAACAGAAAAAGTCTACTATTTAAGCTTATCGAGGCATCAAATATTCTCAGGCCAATTATTACAATGTATGTTGCTGTTGTTATAAAAAAATATAGTAATTTTTTGTCTTCAGAAATCAATTAGGATTAAATATAAACACCAACTACATTTCCTAATTAACCTACTGATACTTTTAAAAATGTTTTCAACTTTATGGTATTTTAAATAAAAACTATGTCTAGACTTCTACTAAAATCATTTCTACTATTGCTTTTCCTTTTTAAATGTTTACTTTAAGGAAGCCAAGGCGGGTAGATCACTTGAGGTCAGTTCGAGACCAGCCTGGCCAACATGATGAAACCCCATCTCTACCAAAAATATTTTTTTAAAAAGTTAGCCGGATGCGGTGTCATGTGCCTGTAATCCCAGCTACTAGGGAGGCTGAGGCAGAAGAATTACTTGAACCCAGGAGGCGAGGTTGCAGTGAGCCGAGATCATGCCACTGCACTCCAACCTGGATGACAGAGTGAGACTCCATCTCCAAAAAGAAAAAAGTTTTTATTATATTTTAGTATAAAATTAGCACACAACTGTTACCTAAAATGTTACATTTAACATCATGCAATGTTTTCCATAATAAAATAAACTGTAAATGGATGTCAATTTGAAGACTGTTACAAGAACTACATGAGATAGGCTTGAAAAGGACATAGTATAGTTCATGATACATAGTAACTATATGTCAGCATATGGCAGCTACCATCTTCATCATTATATTTACTATTATACAATAACCCAATCATAAGGCTCTACCATATAACCATCTGATTACTGAAAGATAATGAGGTTCCTTATATATGTCAGCTTTATAAAAAATGCTAGATTTGACATATTTTGTACAGGAAGCTATTTTATGTTATTTCCTTAGATTTCCAGATAAATGAAATGAATATGAAATAAATGAAATGAACCAAATAAAATGAAATGAACATTGTCAAAGACTTTAAATATACATCAGCAAATGTTTTGTAAAAGGTTGTCCCAACTTCTACTTCTGCTAGCAGTATGTAACATTGACTCTTTCATGGCATCCTCACTGATAGTCAATATTTTGTATTTTTTTCTTATTCATTGACCTTAATCATTTTCTTAACTATATATATATATCTCTAATGCCATATCATCTTTTTCTTATTTTTGGAGAATGTATTTATTGACATAATGTAAGAGTAACATGAAAGAAACAAGAATAACACAAAGAATTCCCACAATACCCTTCACCCGATTCCCTGAATGTTAGCATTTTATTACATTTGCCTTCACTTTATCTCTTTTTCTCTCTCTCTGTGAATATAGATATTTTTTTCTGAAATGTTTAAGAGTACATTGCATAAATTACACTATATGTATGGTATTTCACGGCATTAACATTTTAAAACCTCCTTTATTCAGAATCTCAGATGATTTGGTACAGGAAAAAATAGTATTTTGTTTTAATTTGCATTTCTCTGTTGATTAAAGATGTTTTCATAAATTAACTATATTTGTTCTTTGGTTACTCATCTATTGATGATGTTTGCCCATTATGTGTTACTTTTACTTATGTATTTACTTGCCTCCCATGTGAAAGCAAGATACTAATCACTTCTCAAGAGCAGAGAAGTTCTTTCTGCTCACAATAAATTTACAACCTACTTTGACAGCAAAGGTGTAAGAAGGTAGTTTTTTTAAAAAATGATGTTTAGCCATGGAAACTATCTTCAAACAAAATTTTACATGCAAGTACAATGAGAGAAAATAGATAAAAGAGCAGCTTCTCTGGTTGAAGTAAAGATAGAAGACTTGGATCCTCGTGGATTCCCTCCTCTTTTCCTCTCAGCCTCTCTAAGTAACAAAGACCTCCAACTAATGCCCACTAGGAGCTCTTGAAAACTATAGAAAGATAGGGTTTCTTTCCAACATGGGCAAGAATTTTTATATGCTTTGTATCTCAATAGCTATACTGTACTTATTTTTATCAAAAAGTAATTACATAAGATATCTTTCCAAATGTATGTCTTTCTTCTTCTCCTTCTTCATCCTTCTTTTTAATCCCTTTTGCTCACAATCTTTCTATGGATGAAGCTTATGGTTAATGTTGACACTTTTGAGAGATTCATTACACAACATTCTGCCCACCAAGAGATCAGAAGCGTTTCCTTTTTTTTTTTTTTTATGTTCTTCCATCATAAATATCTATGGCATCACCTGAAGTGAATTCATTAGTACACAAATCTCCACACCTCACTATTCTCTCAGCTCATTTTCCAAAGTTAATGAAGTATAAGTAAATGTGTTTGATTAAATAATCCAGACTTCTTCCCAAGGCCACTAAGACTGGACATTCAGCCTGACGCTGGGAAAGTGGGGAAGGGGGACATTCAAGTCTCCCTCAAGCAAAGGCAGACCAGTTAAAAAATACTGTATTGACATGTAAAGTAGTCCTGGTTCCCTTTTGGGCCCTGATACACTATAATTTGTACCTTCTCTCTATCCTTTTTCTCATCCTTATTCCTTCCTAAAATAATTTTGTTTTCCTAATAAGATTGTTTATTCAAGAGAACCTTACTAGTATGTTTTCAGATTGTGCACAGGATATACGTCCAAGAGAATACAGTAGTAAGAAATCTCCTTTCAATTCGTATATTCGTATCTCCTAACACCACGTACACACTTTTTCTGGGGCCACATAGGTTTCTCTTAAAAGTTTTCTTGTACCAAAATGTCCTCCAGTTCCATATATGTTGTGGCAAATGACAGGATCTCATTCTTTGTTATGACTGAATAGTACTCCATTGTGCATGTGTACCACATTTTCTTAGGTGAAATATGGCACTTTGTCCTTTCTTCTTATATTCTCACCCATTTGTGGGAAAAACAAACTTCACATGTTCTCACTCATGCATGAGGGCTAACAATCAAAACAACTGAACTCCTGGTGATAGATGGTAGAATGATGAGTATCAGAGGCTGAAAAGGGTAATTGGGGGAGGGGAGAGTGGGCAGTGTTAAAGAGTACCAAAATATAGTTAGATAGAATGAATAAGATCTAGTATTTGACAGCACAATATGTTGACTACTATAATTTTGTCGGGTATATTTTAAAGTAATGAAAAGAGTATAACTGGAATGTTTATAACACAAGGAAAGGATAAATGCTTGAGGTGAGGTGATAGATACCCCATTTACCCAAATGTGATTATGAAGCATTGTATGCCTGTATCAAAGTATCTCATGTACCCCATAAATATATACACATACTATGTACCTATAAAAATAAAAAATAAAATAAATAGAAGATAAAATAAAATAAAGTTCTCTTGTAACAGACCTAGAAATCACCCATAGTCTTTTCCTGCCTGATTGACCTGACATTTTTTATGAACTTTCTTCTTTGTCAGGTCTATATCCAAGTAGTACTTAAAAGTAGTCTCTTTTATATTTATTTTAATTTTACTAAATTAAACTTTGGAATTAAATTTAATTTTTGCCTTTCTATGGGTTTGAAATATATTAATACCTCATTGTGCCAGGCGAAGTGGCTCACGTCTGTAATCCCAACACTTTGGGAGGGTGAGGCGGGTGGATTGCTTGAGGTCAGGAGTTCAAGACCAGCCTGACCAACATGGCAAAACCCCATCTCTACTAAAAATAGAAAAAAATAGCCAGGCATGGTAGTGCATGCCTGTAGTCTCAGCTACTCAGAAGCCTGAGGCACTAGAATCACTTGAGCCTGGGAGGCAGAGGTTGCAGTGAGCCGAGATTATACCACTGCACTACATTCAGCCTAGGCAATAGAGCGAAATCCCGTCTTCAAAACAAAACAAAGCAAAACAAAAAAAATCATCGCAATTTTAATTTGCATTTCCCTAATGAATAATAATATTTAATGTTCTTATTGGCCATTCATTTATATATCTTATTTTATGAAATGCCTGTTCAAGTCTTTCACCCATTTTTATGTTGGGTTATGTGTTTTCTGGTTTGTATACATTTTTGTAAATTCTTACTGTAATATCTTTATCAGATATATTTTCTGAACATTTTCTCTCCATCTGTAACTTGCCTTTTCATTTTTAAGAGTGTCTTTTGATGAACAAAACTTTCAATTTTTATTATTTCAACTTATTTTATGATTAGTAAATTTTCATCCTTTTTAAGAACTTTTCCTTCCCCAAGTTCACAAAGATATTCTCCCACATTACATTCTAGAAGCTTTATATGCTTATCTTTTACATTTACATCTATGATCTATCTGAAATTCATTTTGGGGAACAGTGTAGGCTTAGACAGTAAAGTTTATTTTTTCCACTTATCTAGTTGTTCCAGCATCATTTGTTGAGAAGGCTTTTCTTTTCCCCATTTAATTGCCTGGCACATGTCATGCAGGAAATTACCTTGATGTAATGATAGCCTCCAGATACCCTACCAGTGAAGCCACCTTCCAGGTCAGAAAAACAGAAATGTCTGCAGATCAAATTAAGGTGGTACTCAAAACACATGGCTTAACAAATAAGCACAAAACAAAGACATAAAAAGAAAGAGGTGAGTATATTAATACACTTAGAATGAATTTAAACAGAATGGAAGGACCATACTACCTGAATCTTAGGTAATACTGTATTTATATGTCCTATAGCTCAATCTCTCTGTCACATCAGAGTTTTCAGCTGATGGTTTGTTTGAGGTGTGAAAAATAGGACTCAGCAGATAGAAGGCATCTAGAGCCAGCTACATACACAGTTACGCTAGAGAGACTTTGGGGAAAGTACAACTGACCACAGTCGTGGTACACTAGTTAAGGTGATGAGCAGGTACAAATTTAACTTGTGTTATTGGGTAAGAATATTGAGGCCAGAGGAGGCATCATCAATAAGTGACCTATTTAAATCCTCATGAATATTGGGAGACTCATGTGGCTTATGTTTATTTAGTTTGTTACTGAGAGGTGAAGCTGGCTGGGCTTCTGGGTCAGGTAGGGGACTTGGAGAACTTTTCTGTCTAGCTAAAGGATTATGAATGCACCAATCAGTGCTCCATGGTGAGCTAAAGGTTTGTAAACGCACCAATCAGCCCTCTGTAAAACGGACCAATCAGCACTCTGTAAAATGGACTAATTAGCTGTCTGTAAAATGGACCAATCAGCACGATGTGGGTGGGGCCAAATAAGGGAATAAAAGCAGGCCACCCGAGTTAGCAGCGGCAACCCACTTGGGTCCCCTTCCACGCTGTGGAAGTTTTGTTCTTTTGCTCTTTGCAATAACTTTTGCTGCTGCTCACTCTTTGGGTCCACACTACCTTTATGAGCTGTAACACTCACCACGTAGGTCTACAGCTTGACTCCTGAAGTCAGCGAGACTACAAACCCACCAGAAGGAACAAACAACTCCAGACACGCCACCTTTAAGAGTTGTAACACTCACTACGAAAGTCTGCAGCTTCACTCCTGAAGTCAGCAAGACTACAAACATCTGAAGGAACAAACTCTAGACACACCATCTTTAAGAATGGTAACACTCACCACGAGGGTCTGCGGCTTCATTCTTGAAGTCAGTGAGACCAAGAACCCACCAGAAGGAACCAATTCTGGACACACTTTAGTGCCCCAGATGGGACACTCAACTATTGCCAAGCAGTGAGTACCATCGGACCCCTTTCACTTGCTATTCTGTTTTACTTTTCCTTAGAATTCGGGGGCTAAATACTGAGCACTTGTCGGCCAGTTAAAAGTGACTAGTGGGGCCGCCGGACTAAAGACACAGGTGTCAGGCTTTCTGGGAAAGGGCTCTCTAACAACCCCCGTCTCTTTGGAGTTGGGAACATTGATTTGCCTGGAACCAGCTTCCGCTTTTCCTGTACTTCCGGGCTGAGCCAAGAGTCGACAGAGACGAAAGCCATTCAGCTCTGGGGTCCCGACAACAAGTTGGTTGACCCTGCGGCCATGAGCGGAACTCTCAAAGTCATGTCACACAAGCGAGACTCGTCCATCTTTATCCTATCCATCCTGAGCCTTGCCTCCTGGGCCCAAATGCCTGTCAGACAAACTTCCTCTCACCTCTTCTCCAAGGCTAGTCCTGCTTCTAAAAACCACTCCCAGTCTCTGGTGCTTTTCTAGTTTCTCCTGTAAGAATGATTTCTGGTATAAACTCCAGGACTCTGTTACCTTCTTTAGGCACCTGGGCTCACTAATCAGAAAGATGTAATTTTTGCCCAAAGCCCCATCATAGGGTGGATTATTTGGAATTTCAGGATCCCTCCTCAGACAAGCAGGCCTAACAAAAGCTATTCCTGAAGCTAGGATATGGGGAGCCACAGAAAATGTATCCTTCCTATTCACATAAGTGAGGACAAAAGGCATCACTCTTCCAACTCTGGAGATCGCTTCCCTCCCTCAGGGTATGAACCTCCACTTCATTTTTGGGGCATAACATCTTTATAGGACCAGAGTAAAGTCCCAATACTAACAGGAGAACACTTAGGACTCTAACAGCGTTTCGAGAATGCGTCAGTAAGAGCCACTAAATTTGATTTTTCTCGGTCCTCTTTGTGGTCTAGAAGGACAGGCAAGGGTGCAGGATTTCAAGAATGTGTTGGTAAGAGCCACTAAATCCAACCTTCCTCGGTCCTCCTTGTGGTCTAGGAGGAAAACTAGTGTTTCTGCTGCTGTGTCAGTGAGCGCAACTATTCCAATCAGCAGGGTCCAGGGACTGTTGCAGGTTCTTGGGCAAGGGGTGTTGCTGCTGCTGTGTCGATGAGTGCAATTATTCCGATTAGCTGGGTCCAGGGACTGTTGTGGGTTATTGGGCAGGGGGAGAAACAAACAAACCAAAACCGCAGGTGGTTTTGTCTTTTTTTTTTTTTTTTTTTTTT
>NW_012098577.1:226798-227526 GCF_000951045.1 Mandrillus leucophaeus | reverse complement strand
CAGTGGAGACTAGTGCAAGATCTTAGACTCATCAATGAGGCAGTAATTCCTCTATATCCAGTTGTACCCAACCCCTATACTCTGCTCTCTCAAATGCAAGAGAAAGCATAATGGTTCACTGTTCTGGACCTCAAGGATGCCTTCCTATGTATTACCCTTCACGCTCACTCCCAGTTTCTCTTTGTCTTTGAGGATCCCACAGACCACACGTCCCAACTTACATGGACCGTCTTGCCCCAAGGGTTTAAGGATAGCCCTCATCTGTTTGGTCAGGCACTGGCCCAAGATCTCAGCCACTTCTCAATTCCAGGCACTCTGGTCCTTCAGTATGTGGATTATTTACTTTTGGCTACCAGTTCAGAAGCCTCGTCCCAGCAGGCTACTCTAGATCTCTTGAACTCTCTAGCTACTCAAGGGTACAAGGCGTCTAGGTCAAAGGCCTAGCTTTGCCTATAGCAGGTCAAATATCTAGGCCTAATCTTAGCCAGAGGGACCAGGGCCCTCAGCAAGGAATGAATACAGCCTATACTGGCTAATTCTTGCCCTAAGACATTAAAACAGTTGCGAGGGTTCCTTGGAATCACCGGCTTTTGCCAACTATGGATCCCCAGATACAGAGAGATAGCCAGGCCCCTCTATACTCTAATCAAGGAGACCCAGAGGGCAAATGCTCATCTAGTAGAATGGGAACCAGAGGCAGAAACAGCCTTCAAAACTTTAAAGCAGGC
>NW_012098577.1:188526-223743 GCF_000951045.1 Mandrillus leucophaeus | reverse complement strand
TCCCGGGTTTACACCATTCTCCTGCCTCAGCCTCCCGAGTAGCTGGGACTACAGGCGCCCGCCACCTCGCCCAGCTAGTTTTTTGTATTTTTTAGTAGAGACGGGGTTTCACCGTGTTAGCCAGGATGGTCTCGATCTCCTGACCTCTTTGGGAGGCCCGTCTCGGCCTCCCAAAGTGCTGGGATTACAGGCTTGAGCCACCGTGCCCGGCCGGTTTTGTCTTTCAGATATGAAACACTCTGGCATCAACAGGCTCATCCTTGAAATGAATCCTAAGCCACTGGGACCAATTTGACCTGCAAATCCTGAAAAAGAGGCAGCTCATTTTTTTCCGCACTATGACTTGGTCCCAATGTTCTCTCTCTGATGGTGAAAAATGGCCACCTGAGGGAAGTATAAATTACAATACTATCCTGCAGCTTGGCCTTTTCTGTAAGAGGGAAGGCAAACGGAGTGAAATACCTTATGTCCAAGCTTTCTTTTCATTGAAGGAGAATACAAAACTATGCAAAGCTGGTAATTTATGGCCCACAGGAGGACCTCTCACTTACCCCCATATTCTATCCTCCCTATAGCTCCCCTTCCTATTAATGATAAGCCTCCTCTAGTCTCCCCTGCTCAGAAGGAAATAAGCAAAGAAATCTCCAAAGGACCACAAAAACCCCCAGGCTATTGGTTATGTCCCCTTCAAGCTGTAGGGGGAGGGGAATTTGGCCCAACCTGGGTGCATGTCCCTTTCTCCCTCACTGATTTAAAGCAGATCAAGGCAGACCTGGGGAAGTTTTCAGATGATCCTGATAGGTACATAGATGTCCTACAGGGTCTATGGCAAAGCTTCAATCTCACTTGGAGAGATGTCATGCTATTGGTAGGTCAAACCCTGGCCTTTAATGAAAACAATGTGGCTTTAGCTGCAGTCTGAGAGTTTGGAGATACTTGGTATCTTAGTCAAGTAAATGACAGAATGACAGTCAAAGAAAGGGACAAATTCCCTACCAGTCAGCAAGCCGTCCCAGTATGGATCCCCACTGGGACCTAGACTCAGATCGTGGGGACTGGAGTCATAAACAACTGCTGACCTGTGTTTTAGAAGGACTAAGAGAATTAGGAAAAAGCCCATGAATTATTCAGTGGTGTCCACCATAACTCAGGAGGAAGAAAATCCTTCTGCCTTCCTCGAGCAGTTATGGGAGGCCTTAAGAAAATATACTCCCCTGTCACCCAAATCATTCGAGGGTCAATTGATTCCAAAAGATAAGTTTATTACCCAAGCAGCCGCAGACATCAAGAGAAAGCTTCAAAAGCAGGCCCTGAACAAAATCTGGAGCCATTATTAAACCCAGCAACCTTGGTGTTCTATAGTAGGGACCAAGACGAATAGGCCCAAAAGGAAAAGCCAGATCAGAGAAAGGCCGCAGCCTTAGTCATGGCCCTCAGACAAACAAACCTTGGTGGTCCCGAGTGGACAGAAAATGGAGCAGTCCAATCACCCGGTAGCGTTTGTTATCAGTGTGGTTTACAAGGACAGTTTAAAAAATATTGTCTAACAAGAAACAAGCCTCGCCCTTGTCTATGTCTGCTACGCTGAGGCAATCACTGGAAGGCACACTGCCCCAAAGGACAAAGGTTCTCTGGGTCAGAAGCCCCAACCAGATGGTCCAACAACAGGACTGAGGGTGCCCAGGGCAAGCACCAGCTCATGTCATCACCCTCACTGAGCCCCGGGTACATTTAACCATTGAGGGCCAGGAAATGGACTTCTTCCTGGACACTGGCGTGGCCTTCTCAGTGTTAATCTCCTGTCCTGGACGACTGTCCTAAAGTCCGTTACCATCTGAGGAATCCTGGAACAGCCTGTAACCAGGTATTTCTCCCACCTCCTCAGTTGTAACTGGGAGACTTTGCTCTTTTCACATGCTTTTCTTGTTATGCCTGAAAGTCCCACACCCTTATTAGGGAGGGATATGTTAGCCAAAGCTGGAGCTATTATCTACATGAACATGGGGAACAAGTTACCTATCTGTTGTCCCCTCCTTGAGGAAGGAATCAACCCTGAAGTCTGGGCATTGGAAGGACAATTTGGAAGGGCAAAAAATGCCCACCCAGTCCAAATTAGGCTAAAAGAATGTACCACTTTTCCTTATCAAAGGCAATATCCCTTAAGGCCTGAGGCTCATAAAGTGTTACAGGATATTGTTAAACATTTAAAAGCTCAAGGCTTAGTAAGGAAATGCAGCAGTCCCTGCAGCACCCCAATTCTAGGAGTACAAAAACCGAATGGGCAGTGGAGACTAGTGCAAGATCTTAGACTCATCAATGAGGCAGTAATTCCTCTATATCCAGTTGTACCCAACCCCTATACTCTGCTCTCTCAAATGCAAGAGAAAGCATAATGGTTCACTGTTCTGGACCTCAAGGATGCCTTCCTATGTATTACCCTTCACGCTCACTCCCAGTTTCTCTTTGTCTTTGAGGATCCCACAGACCACACGTCCCAACTTACATGGACCGTCTTGCCCCAAGGGTTTAAGGATAGCCCTCATCTGTTTGGTCAGGCACTGGCCCAAGATCTCAGCCACTTCTCAATTCCAGGCACTCTGGTCCTTCAGTATGTGGATTATTTACTTTTGGCTACCAGTTCAGAAGCCTCGTCCCAGCAGGCTACTCTAGATCTCTTGAACTCTCTAGCTACTCAAGGGTACAAGGCGTCTAGGTCAAAGGCCTAGCTTTGCCTATAGCAGGTCAAATATCTAGGCCTAATCTTAGCCAGAGGGACCAGGGCCCTCAGCAAGGAATGAATACAGCCTATACTGGCTAATTCTTGCCCTAAGACATTAAAACAGTTGCGAGGGTTCCTTGGAATCACCGGCTTTTGCCAACTATGGATCCCCAGATACAGAGAGATAGCCAGGCCCCTCTATACTCTAATCAAGGAGACCCAGAGGGCAAATGCTCATCTAGTAGAATGGGAACCAGAGGCAGAAACAGCCTTCAAAACTTTAAAGCAGGCTCTAGTACAAGCTCCAGCTTTAAGCCTTCCCACAGGACAAAACTTCTCTTTATACATCACAGAGAGAGCAGGAATAGCTCTTGGAGTCCTCACTCAGACCCGTGGGACAACCCCACATCAGTGGCATACCTAAGTAAAGAAATTGATGTAGTAGCAAAAGGCTGGCCTCACTGTTTTAGGGTAGTCGCAGCAGTGGCCATCTTGGTGTCAGAGGCTATCAAAATAATATAAGGAAAGGATCTGTCTGGACTACTCCTGATGTAAATGGCATACTAGGTGCCAAAGGAAGTTTATGGCTATCAGACAACCAGCCACTTAGATACCAGGCACTACTCCTTGAGGGACTGGTGCTTCAAATACATACATATGTGGCCCTCAACTCTGCCACTTTTCTCCCAGAGGACGGGGAACCAATCGAGCATGACTGCCAACAAATTATAGTCCAGACTTAAGCTGCCCAAGATGATCTCTTAGAAGTCCCCTTAGCTAATCCTGACCTTAACCTATATACCAATGGAAGTTCATTTGTGGAGAATGGGATACGAAGGGCAGGTTAGGCCATTGTTAGTGATATAACTGTTCTTGAAAGTAAGCCTCTTCCCCCCAGGGACCAGTGCCCAGCTTCCAGAACTAGTGGCACTTACCTGAGCCTTAGAACTGGGAAAGGGAAAAAGAATAAATGTGTATACAGATAGCAAGTATGCTTAGCTAATCCTACATGACCATGCTGCAATATGGAAAGAAAGGGAGTTCCTAACATCTGGGGGAACTCCCATTAAATACCACAAGGAAATTATGGAGTTATTGCACGCAGTGCAAAAATCCAAGGAGGTGGCAGTCTTACACTGCCAAAGGCACCAGAAAGGTGAAGGAGAAAAGGCAGAAGGAAACCGTCGGGCAGATGCTGAGGCCAAAACTGCTGCCAGGCAGAACCTCCCATTAGAAATACCTAGGGAAGGACCCTTGATATGGAACAACCCCCTCCAAGAGACTAAGCCTCCCTATTCCCCAACTAAGGCAGAATGGGGACTTTCACAGGGGCATAGTTTTATCCCCTCAGGATGGTTAACAACAGAAGAAGGAAAGGCACTTATACCCGAAGTCAGCCAGTGGAAAATACTTAAAACCCTCCACTAAACTTTTCATACAGGTATTGAAAATACTCATCAAATGGCCGAATCCCTGTTTACAGGGCCAAATCTCCTCCAGACCATCCGACAGGTAGTCAAAGCCTGTAAGGTGTGCCAAAGGAATAATCCCTTGGTCCATCATAAGGTCCCTTTGGGGGAACAAAGAAGAGGTCACTATACTGGAGAGGACTGGCAGTTAGACTTCACCCATTTGCCTAAGTTAAAGGGATTTCAATACTTGTTGGTCTGTGTTGATACCTTTACAAATTGGATAGAAGCTTTCCCCTGCAAGACAGAGAAGGCTTAGGAAATGATTAAAGCCCTAATTCATGAAATAATTCCTAGATTTGGGCTTCCCCAAAGCTTACAGAGCGACAGTGGTCCAGATTTTAAAGTCATGATAACTCAGGTAATTTCCAGCACTCTACAGATACAATATCACCTTCATGCACCTGGAGGCCACAATCCTCAGGGAAGGTCAAGAAGGCAAATGAAACACTCAAGAGGCACTTAAGGAAACTAACACAAGAAACTCATCTCCCATGGCCTACTCTTTTGCCCATGGACTTGATGAGAATCCGAAATTCTCCTCACAAAATGGGGCTCAATCCATATGAAATGCCATGTGGATGACCTTTTCTCACAAATGACCTCCTACTCCATCAGGAAACAGTCAACTTGGTCAAAGATATAACTTCTTTGGCAAAATATCAACAAAACCTTAAAAACCTACTGAAGGATGTCACAGAGAAAAGGGAACAGAGTTGTTTCAACCAGGAGATCTAGTGTTGGTCAGATCTCTCCCCTCTACCTCCCCATCTATGGACTCTTTGTAGTACGGACCATACTCGGTAGTCCTCTCTACCTCCACTGCAGTTAAGGTGGCAAGAGTGGAATCTTGGATTCACTACACTGGAGTTAAATTTTGGACACCCCCTGAGGAACCTGTGAGACCATCAGTTCAGGAGTCCCAAGATCAGCCAGACCAGCCTCGATACACCTGCGAACCATTGGAGGACTTGCATCTCCTATTTCAGAAGGAAACATCCCAGACTAAAAAGGCTCCTACCACTGATCCTGCAGAAAAACTCTTTCCTCCTTAAAAAAGATAAGTGAAAACATACATAATCTTTATCTTTAACACCTCTCCTTGCCCCTTTAATGGAATCCTTTTACTATTTCATCATATTATTAAGCAGCATACTAACCACACTCTTTGCAATAGGGCTATATACTGTAGTTCCTGCCAGGATGAAAATCCTAATCACATCAACCTTCTTTCTATCTTCCTTCCTTCTGACAGCAATTTACTCCTATCTTTAACGCAGACTGGATAAAATGATCTCATCTTCCAGAGAACCCTCTTTACCTTCCGATTTACTCTTTGCCTATCTATCCCTCCTGCTTCCTTGGATACCTCATACAGTCACCCCTCTCCTTCCACTAGCTCCTTAAGACTTTCAACTTAACCCACTCTCTGTTAAATCAGTCCAATCCTTCCCTGGCAAATGACTGTTGGCTTTGTATCTCTCTACCAACCTCTTCTTACGTTGCCACTCCCATTCCTGCAAAAAACTGGGTCTTCGCCAACTTAACCTACCACCCTCGTTATGAAGGAAAATACCCTTTCCGATTTCTAAATATGCAATCATTAGCCGACTTCCCCATCTCTGATAGAACCAAGAATACCCTAACAGGATGTGTGATCCAACTTTTACGTTCTTACATTTCCAACCTTACCTGTTATACAAGCAATGAAAAGCTCATACACGGCCCTGTAACTACAAATACCATCTTAACTTTCCAAGCCCCTTTATGCATCCAACACAACCTGTTCTCAGGCCTGCCCCTAGGGCACCTACTACCCCATCAGTATAATTACACCCTGCAACTTCAAGCCCCAACTGATCATAGTAACTTCTGAGTCACCCAAACAGCTCCATTCAGATGGCTTGTCTGCTTCTCAGGGCCCCAAAAAATCATTGCCTCCTTCCTGCTTAACAAATAGTCCAGGTTTTATAATGGCAAACATATTCCCAGCATGACCATTCACCCCTGGACCCCCTGCATCAGTGCCCCACCACTAGTGAATGCCTTCTCATCCCCTTTCGATCACTCTCTCAAATGGTTCCTAGTAGACACAAAATGGTTTTTTCTCCAATGGGAAAATAGAATACAGGGAGCCACTCTGTTGGCTCCCAACACCCCTTTCCAGCCGTTCACTGGAGCTACTTTGGCAAGTACTCTAGGAGTATGGGAAAATGAAAACAACAAGTTCACACACCTTTTTAACATATACAACCAGTTCTGTCTACCCAGCCAAGGTATATTCTTCTTATGTGGAACATCAACCTATATCTGCCTCCTCACTAACTGGAAAGGCACTTGCACCTTAGTCTTTCTAAGTCCCAACATTAACATTGCCCCAGGAAATCAGACCTTACCAGTACCCCTCAAAGCTCAAGTCCGTCAGCGCAGAGCCATACAACTAATACCCCCTACTTATAGGGTTAGGAATGGCTACTGCTACAGGAACTGAAATAGTCAGTTTGTCTACTTCATTATCCTATTACCACACACTCTCAAAGGATTCTCCGACAGTTTGCAAGAAATAACGAAATCCATCCTTACTTCACAATCCCAAATAGACTCTTTGGCAGCAGTGACTCTCCAAAACCGCCAAGGCCTAGACCTCCTCACTGCTGAGGAAGGAGGACTCTGCACCTTCTTAGGGGAAAAGTATTGTTTTTACACTAACCAGTTAGGGATAGTACGAAATGCCACCCAGTGTTTACAGAAAAAGGCCTCTGAAATCAGACAATGTCTTTCAAACTCTTATACCAACTTCTGGAGTTGGGCAACATGGCTTCTTCCCTTTCTAGGTCCCGTAGCAGCCATCTTGCTGTTACTCACCTTTGGGCCCTTTATTTTTAAATTTCTTGTCAAAATTGTTTCCTCTAGAATTGAGACCATCAAGCTACAGATGGTCTTACAAAAGGAATCCCAAATGGGTTCAACTAACAACTTCTACTAAGGACTGTTGGACTGACCCACTGGCCCTTCCACTGGCCTAAAGAGTTCCCCTCTGAAGGACATTACAACTGCAGGGCACCTTCTTTGCTCCTATCCAGCAGGAAGTAGCTAGAGCAGCCATCAGCCAAATTCCAACAGCAGTTGGGGTATCCTGTTTAGGGGGGGATTAAGAGGTGAAGCCAGCTGGGTTTCTAGGTCAACTAGGGGACTTGGAGAACTTTTCTGTCTAGCTAAAGGATTGTAAATGCACCAATCAGCACTCTGTGTCTAGCTAAAGGTTTGTAAATGCACCAACCAGCACTCTGTAAAAACGGACCAATCAGCACTCTGTAAAATGGACCAATTGGCTCTCTGTAAAATGGACCAATCAGCATGATGTGGGTGGGGCTAAATAAGGGACTATAAGCAGGCCACCCAAGTCAGCAGGGGCAACCCACTCGGGTCCCCTTCCACGCTGTGGAAGTTTTGTTCTTTTGCTCTTTGCAATAACTCTTGCTGCTGCTCACTCTTTGGGTCCACACTACCTTTATGAGCTGTAACACTCACCACGAAGGTCTGCAGCTTGACTCCTGAAGTCAGCAAGACTGCAAACCCACTGGAAGGAACAAACAACTCCAGACACGCCACCTTTAATAGCTGTAACACTCACTAGGAAGGTCTGCAGCTTCACTCCTGAAGTCAGCAAGACTACAAACATCTGAAGGAACAAACTCCAGACACATCATCTTTAGGAACTGCAACACTCACTGCAAGGGTCCGTGGCTTCATTCTTGAAGTCAGTGAGACCAAGAACCCACCAGAAGGAACCAATTCTGGACACATTACGAATATTCAGTACCCATGTGGTCCTTCTGAGCTCTTCTATCCTTTTATCTATGAACAAAACACAGATGTTCCAGTCCACTTACTTTATTTGTGTTAACATGTCTCACAAGCCACTTGCTTTGTCATCCCTTGGTACCTGTGGAAGATTGGATCTAAGAGCCTCCTGCAGATACCAAAACCCAAAGATGTTCTGGTCCTAGATATAAAATGTCATAGTACTTGCATATAACCTAGGCACATCCTCCCCTGTACTTTAAATCATCTCTAGATTACTTATGTAAATAGTTGTTATGCTATGTTTAGGGAATAATAACAAGGAAAAATGTTTGAACACGTTCAGTACAGATGCAATATTTTTCTTAATAATTTCAATCCAAAGTTGATTGAACCCATGGATACACAGGGCTATTAGCATATTTAGTTTCATTTATCCACTGTATTTGTTTTTCCTATGTTCTATAGCAGAGATAAGCAAACTATGACCTGCAGGCTCACTATCTGTTTTTATAAATAATGTTTTGTTGTAACACACCTGCAACCATTCATGGACATATTGTCTATAGCTGCATTCCTGCTACAAAGGCTGAGCTGAGTACAGTAGTTGCAGCAGAGACAGTATAGCCAGCAAGTCTTGAATATTTACTCTGTGGCCTTTAAGAAATAGGTTCCCATTCCCCGTTCCATAGAAGATTTAATATTCTTGAATAATGAGTAAGTACACATTACTGAATCTTTGTTGAAAATCAACTAACTGTACATATGTGGATCTATTTTTGGACTATTTTGATTTATAGATATAATGTCTATTATGCTAATACTATATTGGTTTGACTACTATAGTTTTAAAGTAGATTATTAAACCAAGTAATGTAAATTCTCCACCTGTTTTATTTTTTACAAAATTGTTTTGGCCATTCTTCATCTTTTGAATTTGTATGTAAATTTTAGAATCAATTTGTCAGTGTCTCAAAATAGACAGGATTTTCATTGGGAAGGCATTAAAGTATCTTATGTTTTCTGGTGCTTTTCTAAACTGATTTTTTTAAAAAAAAATAGTTTATATTAATACAGAAATACAATTAATTATTCCTTGTGACTACTCTATTCATTTATTAGTTCTACTAGTTGCTGTGTAGATGGTGTCATTTGGATCTTCTGGATTCTTACTGATTTTGTATTTGTCCTATCAATTTCTGAGAGTGGTATATTAAAATCCCTATCTATGTTTGTGATATTGCCTATTTCTACCTTGGCTTTGATTTTGTTTCCTTTATCTTGAGTCTCTGTTTTAAGTATATATGTATATTTATGATTATATCTTTGGTTTAATTTACCTTTTATCTAGAAATTTCTGTTTATCTCTAATAATCACTTTTTGATGTTTTCTTTGATATTAACCTAGCTATGCCAATATTTCTAATATTTATTGTTTGCATTTTATACCTTTTTCCAGTTTTTTACTTTCTTTTTTTTTTCTTTTTTAAAATTTTATTTATTTATTTTTGAGATAGGATTCTGCTCTGTCACCCAGGCAGGAACGCAGTGGCTGGATCTCGAATCACTGTAGTCTCAGCCTCCCAGGTTCAAGTGATCCTTTCACCTCAGCCTCCCAACTAGCTAGGACTACAGGCACACACCACAACACCTGGCTTATTTTTGTTTATTTTTTGTAGAGATGGGAGTCTCATTATGTCGCACAGGCTGGTCTCAAACTCCTGGGCTCAAGTGACCCACCCACCTTCGCGTCCCAAAGTGCTTGGATTACAGGCGCGAGCCACTGCACCTAGCCACAGTTTCTTACTTTCAATTTATGACTTTATATTTAAAGTACATCTATTGTTGACTGTATGTAGTTGTGCTTTTTATCCAGTCTGATAATCTGCCTTTTAATTAAAGCATTAAAAGCATTTGTACTACCACAGGTTCAGTTTTTGTTTGTTACTTTTTTTTTTTTCCTGAACTATAAGGTCACATTTTCCCGTTTTTGTTTTTTTGTTTGTTTGTTTTGTTTGTTTTGCATGATTAGAAAAAATAGTATTGTATATTGGACATTGTGAATGACAAACTTTAGACACGGAATTTTACCTTTCTCTGAAGAGTTTTGAGCTTGTTGTTCTAGCATAAAGTTAACTTGGTAGGACCTAAACTCCAAACTTTGTCTCTCCCTCCCTTGTGATGGGCAGCAGCTGAAATCTCTGCTCATTTTTTTCAGGTTTCCAACTTGATATCCACTTAACTGTTTACAGTCTTTCTCACGCATGCCCAGTTCAAAGGCTAGCCAAGGATTTGAGGAGAGATTATATATAAACTTGGGGGCTCTCCACACTGTGGAGCTCCAGTTTATGAGATTTATGCCTATTAATTTCAAGTTGTTCTGGCAGCCCCGAACTCCATCCTCTGACATCTCAAGCCAATAGTTCTGTGGCTCTTTATTCAAGCCTAGCTGCCCTGCACTGCACCAACTTAGGAAATGTACCTTTCGAAAAGTCTGTATCAATGTGACTCTCACTCAGGGCAGTTCTCTCCTTTCAAGAATCAAATTTCAGGTACTGTTGTTGTTCTTATTTTTATTTTCCCTGCTTTTGATTAAACTCCATGACTTCAAGTGTATGGATTTTTTTAACCTAATCCACAGTTTACAATTGTTATATGCAGGATGATTATTCTAATACAAGATCCTTGGCAATTACTAGAACCAGAATTTAATGATTTTGTAGTCCACATCAAAACCTAACAAATTTAAAGCAGCATTTACCAACATGTGTTCTGGAGAACACAAGTAGTAGCATCTTAAAATGAACAATCAAGAGGGATTCTTATATAGTCAAATATTTAGAAAAGACACTTACCACTTCAGAGATTCCAAGGATTTTAGGAGCCCTCATTCCTCTTAAGACATGACCCAGTACTGGCCAGGGTCCCCTCTGCCATACACTATGTGTCAATGCAGTCACTGTCCAAACCAGATTTGAAATGTTAACACAAGACCGTGAAATCTGTGGAGGAAAAAGGGAGAGTTTTATGTTTTATTTTTAAGAAATATATAGATGGGAAGACACAGCCTCCAATGTAAAATGGAAGTACAGTCAAAGGAGGAGAGAGGAAAAGGGGCATTTACATCTTTCAGTCTGTCTAAGGTGCATATTTACTAGGTTCGGGGAAAGTAAAGCATGTGTGCAATGAGTAAACATATATATAACATACATTTTAGGCTCATTTTAGGGTGAAATTTTAATGTTAAAATGAGGTAAAATTTGGCTCTTTACATCAAAAGGTGAACTGAAGGGCATAAAAATGTTATGTGGGGCACCAAAACGTTCTGTGCACAGGCTCTGTAAACCTGGTAAAACTGGCTTAAGGTCTGTGGGTGTTTATCAGGAAACACTGTTTGCACAGTAGGTCTACTGTCAACTCAGAGCTGCTGGTAGGAGGTAGGGAGGGGGCAGAGGGGCTGTGTAGCAAGTCCAGTTGCCAGTGGCTGGTGTTAGGCAATTCAACAGTATCAGGGCAGCTGGAAAACTCCCAGTAGCTGTTTTAACAATGTTATTTAAGGGTTAGTTTCTGTTCAATTTCAGGAAAGAAGACTTTATGGCAGCTAGTAATATAGGGATATATGCCCAACCCTTCTCCCTGATAGGGCCACTTGATTTTTATTTCTCATTTTAGCCACATGAGTTTATTTCATCTGTCAGCTGCGGGTATATTTTAACAAAGACTGGGGGAGCTAGACCCCACACTTCATGGAAGAAATATCAAGAAATGTGTGGTCATCTTTTTTTTTAAGAGATGGGGTCTCAGTCTGCTCCCTGGGCTAGAATGCAGTGGCTATTCACAAGCATGATGTTAGGACAATACAGCCTTGAACTCACAGGCTCAAGCAAGCCTCTTGCCTCAGCCTTCCAAGTAACTGGGACTACAGGCACATGCCACTGCACCTGGCAATATGTTCATCTTTAATCCACCATGCCATTCTCAGGGTAAAAGGCAGTAGACATTCTACAGAGAGTGGTATGACAGAAAGGGAATTCAGTTCCCTTTCTATTCCAGAATTAAATAGATAGGAATAATAAACTAGTAGAAATTGCTACAGTTAAGACATATAGTTAAGGAAATTATTAAAGCTAATGTGGATTCCAAAAACATAAGAGTATATTATAAACAACTTCACGCCAAAACATTTGAAAATTTATATGAATATGAAAATTTTCTAGAAAATACAAATTATAAGACTGAGTTAGGCAAAAATAAAATGAACTGGGTAGTCTTATGCTAGGAAAGAAATTGAATCCGAAATCAAACATCTTGCCGCATGGAAAACTCCAGGCCCAAATAACATCACTAATGATGACTTCCAGTCATTCAAGGAATAAATCATTCTAATCATATCCAAGTCTTCCAGAGAATAGAAATAGAGGTTATAATCCCCATATTATTTAATGAGGCTAGCATAATCTCATGTATGATATATGTTTATTAGATAAATTGGCCTGTAATTGCTTTTTCTTATGCTGTCCTTCTCAGCATATTAATGGCCCAATTTTGTTAGTATCCTTTAAGATTTTAGTATCTTAAAATATGGCTTACATTATATATTTAATATTAACATACTATCAAACAATGATTAAACATTAATCCATGTTAATGTATGAAGCTCAGTCCCTCTCAAGAAACTTAAAAGACATAGGTGATTGGATTCCAGGTGATTCTTTCTCTTTTACATTTTTTGATATGACCAGGATAAAAAGGGTTTTTGATGTGAGAGTGTATTCTGTTTTACTCTCCTTTTCTCTTTTCCTACTAAAGATAGTTTTGTCATTGCCCATTTGGATTCTCCCTTCCTACTTTCTCATGAGGATTCCTTCCTTGCTGGACCTGTTCTATTGTGATGCAAAAGTGTAAGAATGAGAGAATGGAGAGTCCTTAGCCATAGAGGCTATGCTACTTACTTGCCATTGAAAGTAATGGCAAAAACCACAATTACTTTTGCACCAACCTCACATATAACAAAGACCTGGGAGGGGAAGATGAAGTGATCCAAAGATCTGGGTTTCTGGGAAGGTTTTGGGAGTTTCCTAAGAGTCTTCAGAGAAATAACAAGATCAATAAGAGGTGCAGCAAACCACCATGGCACATGTATACCTATGTAACAAACCTGCACGTTCTGCACATGTATCCCAGAATTTAAAGTATAATTTTAAAAAAGAGGTATTTTAGAAAGTATAGTTTGGTAATATAAATTTGATCCTTATTTTTGGTCTGTAGATGCAAGTAAATATTAAAATTACTTTTCAGTGATTGTTGCAGTAGTAGCTAACCTTATAGTGCTGGTCTTTGCTAACTTATGACGCCCTTCAAAGACTAATATGGAGCACTACAAGGAGCATGTCCTATTTTTACAATAACAATTTTAAAAATACAAATTTAACCAAGATATCAGCTGGGGGTCCCCTGTCCTGAACTGAGGAAACTTGACTTGATCTTGTTACCCGAGAAGAACCGAGGTTCTCCTGGTAACAAGTGACTCGTCACAAGAACATGGGGTTTTGATGAACAGTTTTATTAGTTGTCAAAAGTAAGGAGAGCACTGGGACTATTCTCCAAAGCAGTGTCTCCCTGAGGGGAAGTGACAGGAGGGTTTTATGGGACAATGGAGAGGGGAAGAGGGTGCATCACTGCATAGAGAGGAGAGGTCCCACTAGCACAGATGCATTGAGTCATCATGCCAGCACATGATGTTATGGTAATGAAGCCACAGCTGGTCCTGGGATGGAAACTTTAGCATGGCAATGAGGAAAGTTCACTCAGATTCACGTACAAATGGATCTGTCAGGAACTGTTTTCAACTGACTAGGTGGTCACATACCACACAGGGCTTGAACACCGAAAGCCTGTAAGATAGGCTGCTATAAAGCAGGTAGATTGTTCAAGGTGGATGAATTCCTATAGTCCTCAGAAGACCTTCCCTGTCTGTTTACAATCTGATTTCTAACCTATAAAAACACTTCCAAAAATTACAACAAATTCCTGAAGGGTTTATGTTCTCAGAACCACTTTTTCCATCCTGGTTGCACTGCTGTGTATGCAATATTACACAAAGCTTGAATCTAGATATGAAACTCAACACTCTCTTCAGTGTACACACACACACATGCACAGATGGCATAAAGCATTCACGAGTTTAGTAGATTTCGAAGGAGGAGATAGGAAATAGCTTCTATTTCAGCTATTCAGTTTCCCAAAGAATATTTAGGCTGAACTATTTTTGAATGTTCTTTTGCCACTTTACTATTGTAATACAATTACAAGTTTTCCCCAACTCTCCAGAATCCCTGCCTTCCTCTCCCCTTCTCTTCTCTGTCTTGTACAGAGCAATTTTCCCTCTTCTGATGATGAAAAAAATAATAGCTAACATGTATTGAGTACTTCACATGCTTCAGACACTGTGTTGTTTCACAAGTATTACCATGTTTATTTCTCACAACAACCCTAGGAAGTAACTGTTAATATTATTGTCTTTATTATTGATGAGGAAACTAGAAGATTTAGTGATTCTTCCACATTCACACAGCTAATCAGTGGCAGAGCTGAGATTTGAACCCATACAGTCTGATTCTACAGCCTGTCCTTTGAGCCACTACGTAATACTGCCTGCAACTATAACATACGGTTTTGGCAACTGCCAAACCCCTTCCACAAAGTACAATTTATCACAAATGAGCTTTTTACCCTGAAACTCTTCTCACTGTGAGAAGAATTCTGAGACCAATAATTGTTAAGATAAAATGTTTTCTCATCTCACTATCTCATCTCACTACACTTAATTTTTTAAAAATGTGAGACATAAATTTGGCATGGAACAAGGTAATAATAAACATATAAATAAATAATAAAAATATAACTATTTGATCACACTAAGGATATTTATACTGATAAATCAGCGCTCAGACTCAAGGCATAATTATCTGCTTGGGAAAATCAGAGAAGACAAGGGAAAAGGGTGGGGAGCAGAGAGGATCTGAAATGATACCTGTATTCTAAAATAACTTAGGTCTGGGGATACTACCTTCATTATAAAGGTAGAGTCACGTGAATAATGCCATTTCCTACATGTACAGCTTTGGTGGTCTCAATCTATTAAATGGAGATCAGAATGAGGAAGTACAGGCAGCAAACAATAATTAGGAATTAGATGAAGTGGAAAGAATTCATTGTTCTCTATAAGGCTTTGTGTTAGAGACCAGCTGAGGGGAGGCAACCAATAATACAAGATTCAAGGTAGAAGATAGATCTATTGATTATATAAACACATAGTGAGGGACCTGCAAAGGTGTTCTTTAGGATATGAGCCCCTAAATATGAGCGTCACATGAACAACTGAAAGTATTTGTACCAACCAGGGTTTTCTAGTGAAAGGAAGAGAGAGATTGAGCTTAAGGAATTGCCTTAGAGATGGGTGCAATGGCTTACCTTTGCACTCCCAAACACAGCACTTTCGGAGGTCAAGGAGGGAGGATCATTTGTAGCTAGGAGTTCAAGACCAGCCTGGGCAACACAGAAAGGGAATTCAAGACCAACCTGGGCAACATAGAAAGACCCAACCTCTATTTTAAAAAAATAAAAAGGAATTGCTTTACCTTATATGACAGACTGGCAAGTCTGAAATTTGAAATTCGCAGGGCAGGCTACAAACCCAGCTAAGATTTCTATGTCCATTGTGAGGCAGAATTTCTTCTTCTCTGGGAAACCTCAGGTTTTGCTTTTAAGGCAACTGATTGGATAAGGCCAACTCACGTTATCTAGGTCAATCTACTGAAAGTCAACTGATTATAGATCTTCAGCACATCTACAAAATACTTCCATAGACTAATATCTAGATTAATGTCCGAGCAAACCTAGCCAAGTTGATCAATAATTGTAACCATCAAAGTATTCTTTTGAGACATTAGATTCTAGATCTGGAGACTAGAAGGAAAGATTTATGGTGCAACAAGGGGATTTGGCTCAGTAAGGAAAACTTGTGACTGAGGGAAGGGAGTCAGGCTGATGTGAAAGTAGTGGACCTTTCTTTGAGAAACTAGTGAAATGGGAGAATATATGTAATAAGTTAGAAGAACAGGGTTTTAAATGTTAGGTGAAATAAGAATTACCTGGGAAATTTGTTAAAAATCAAGATCTCTGCATTTTTTTATTGCATAAGTCTGTTTTGAAATCTATATTATAACAATGATCCCAGGTGATGCTGATGCAGGTCACACAAATATGAAAATTGAGGAAAAACTGATGTTAATGACAGACATTCATCCCATAGCTAAAGAGAAAATGAGTTCCTAAACATAATACAATCTCAATGAGGACAAGCTTCACCAACTGAAATGATAGAGTGACCAACTAGACCTGAATTATATCATCCCACAGAACGAAGATAAGCTCCATAAAACAAAAGAAAATGATAGCCTAGATATGCCAAGCAAATTTAATTTCAGAATAGCCATTCTTGAATGTACGAATGGATTCAGAACAAGTCACAATTGAAAGCCAATTCAGGATATGGCCTGTACTCCACTTTCTATCCCTACGCCTATCATTTGTTTATGGTAATAAAATTAGAGCATATCACAGAGAAATAGAACAAAGTAACTGCAATGCTAAGTGAACAGTTTGTTCTGTGTACCCAGTTTTTCAAACTGCTGTTTATGAAAAACACAACTGCATTCTTTTTGCCAAATGAGATGCTCACCAGTTTGAATGACTTATATAGGATATATTAGAATGCAAGCATACCAAAGACAAAGCTCTGATAGAAGATGAGCTTGAAATAAAATTTTAATTGAATTACTGTTGTGGAGAGTAGAATCAAACTTTCATCTTGTAAGACAAAGCACTATTATTACCATGTGTTTGAAACTGCTCTTGTAGCCATGCAAGAAGAAAAATAAAAATCTCTCCCTCTTTGAACTTAATCTAATTCATAATTGCCAGCCAAAGACCTCTAAGTAGTTTCCTATCATTTAGAATCATGAATTTCTAGACTCTTACATGTATAAGTGGCCTTGATATTAAATCCAAATATCCAAATCCCCTACACAATATATTGAGCAAAGGCCTTCAGGCTTTAAAGTTTCTGATGGGAAAGTATTACCTCAAAAGTACCTCTGTACACTTAGCAACACTAATTTGAAAGTTCCTATCTTTGATGTATTCTGTTTTCTCTCACTTCTTTCCCACAATAACCCTCTGTATTAATCAGGGCTTTCCAGAGAGACAGAACCAATACGATATATGTTTAAATAAATAGATGATAGATAGGAAGAGGATTTATTAGGGGAATTAGCACACAAAACTATGGAGACTGAGAAGTCCCACAACAGGCTGTCTGTAAGCTGGAGACCCTGGGGTGCTAGGTACGTGGCTCAGCCCAAGTTCTAAAGCACCACAATCAAGGAAGACAAGAGTATATTTCTCAGTCTGAGGCCAAAGACCTGAGAATCCAACGGGTGCCGGTGGAAGGCCTGAAGTCACAATGCTGGAGTCTGGAGTTTCAATGTTCAGAGGCAGGAAGGGGAGAGTGTTTAAGCTCCAGGAGAGAGAGAGTGGCAGAAAGGGAGAGGAGGTTCTTTCTCATCTCTTTTGTTCTGTCCAGGCCCCCAGCCAATTGGATGGTATCTGCTCACATTGAGAGCAGATCTTCCTGACTTGATCCACTGATTCACATGCCAATCTCCTCTGGAAACACCCTCACAGATACACCTGGAAGTAATGCTTCATCAGTTCTCTAGGTATTCCTTAATGCAGTCAAGTTAAAATTAACAGCCACGTAAAATTAACTATCACACCCTCACTGCCACTCCATCCTACTCCTTACCTCCCACAAACAAAAACAGCCACATACATACACACACACCCCCCATCACACACAGTCCAACCTCTTGGGGACCTTTGAAAGCACTGACTATGGCAAGGAAGCAGGTAAGCAGGGCTAGAAAACATTAATTGTTCCTCCAAGAAATACTATGGATTCCACATGGTAATCTTTATCAAGTTTAGAATACTAATATTTTATTGAAAACCTGAGAAGTAATTAATTTTCAGTTTATTGTTTGTTTGTTGAGGGACTTTTGCTATGTTGCCCGGGCTGGTCTTGAACTTCACATCTCAGCCTCCTGAGTAGCTGCAATTAGATACTGGTGTCACTGTGCCCAGCTATAAACTCAATATTTAATCAGAAAAGAGACTAGAGCTATAATTATAATGTATAAGGCAAATTGGCAACTGTTTTCAAGCATTATGAGTTGTTCGATCCAAAATTTTTGCTTCATTCTTTATATTGAAAGCATCTAAGAAAGTGGGAAGGATGAAATATAATTTGATATTAGACTGATGAGAATATAGATAAATAACTAACAATGTGATTTCTGAATAGGCAGATCACATGACTCCTCATCACATAAGCAGACATTTTGCAACAGAACCTTTAATGACACCTTTCTTTAAAATGAATGCTCAGATCGTATAGATTGATAATTCCATATAAAATGTGGCATGGCAGTTAGTCAAGGTTCTTGATGCCTTCCGGACATCTAATTAATGCCCCAGTGTTTCATAAAAGATGAATCAAGTTAGATAATACTTAACCAATTATTTTGTAGCTATATTTTAAAGCTATTACCTTGTAAAAATAATTTCTTGAAAATATACATATTTTATATATAATATAAAATTTTTCTAAATTGTTTAGGCTCTTTTTACAAACATTAATAGGAAGAATATTAATTTTTTCCAACCTGAAACTACTCATGGAGTGAAGCGGCACTGTTGGTAAAATGCTGTTGGTAAAACAGCATTATTTACTGGCATTTCTTTAAAAATTTACTGAAAGTTAACAATAACTATATCATAGAGCTTATAATTCTATTTGCAAAGATAATAGTGAAAAGTGAATTTACTTTGTATAAAAGAAATCTTGACCTAGTCAAATAAAAGGAAAAGGAATTGGAAACTGCTTCTGCTATTTACCAGCTATGTGACAATGAAAAAATTATTTATCTTCTGTAAGTCTTGGTCTCTTCATTTGTGATAGAGGTATAAGTTATTACTATTCATTATTGTCATTATAGCATTTACAGCATTGTTGTGAAAATTATAAATATTTTATATGAAATAACAAATATAGTACTTGGTACATAGCGAGCTTCAGTAAATCATAGCTGTTGTTGCTGTCATCGCTTCTGTTATTTTGAGTGACCAAAAGTCAAAGAAAAAAGATTCAAAACAAAAGCAGAAAGTTTGACTAGTTTTTCTGTAGTTTTGCTATTCTTTTGATTTTTGAAATTGTAAGTATTAAAGTATCATACTAATGTAAGAATTCTTATGCTGACAAGCCTAGGCAACACAGTGAGACCCCACATCTGAAAAAAACAATTGTTTAAACTAGCCACGCATAGTGCCTGCAGTCACAGCTACTCTGGAGGCTGAGGTGGGAGGATTCTTTGGCTATGATTTTGCTATTGCACTCCAGCCTAGGTGACATAGTGAGACCATTCGAAAAAAAAAAAAAAAGAAAGAAAAAAGAATGCTTATACATATTGTCAGCCTCTAGAAGAATCTTCTTAATATATAGTACAATATTTATAAATAAATATGCAAAAAAACAGAGGAAGGAATTATCATCATATCATTTAAATAAGGAAATTGGGCCTCGGAGAAGTTGCTGCTTGATCTTGATCACAGAACAAGTGCGCTGGAAAGTCAGAACTTAAGGCCAGGCCTGTGAGACAAGTTTCAGTGTTTGGAATAAAAAATCATGAAGAAAATTGAAGCCAAAAAACTGCTTTCTATTAACAAAAGAGTGGTCCCATCTAAGAATATAAACCAAGAGTATACAAGCAAAGATATTTCAAATTATTTGATTCATCATAGATCCCAAGTGAAAAAGATCACCTCTTACAATTCATATTATGTTCATAAAATGATAAAATCAAATGCAGGATCTGCATAAGAAAAACCTCTTAAATGTTTTCATTATTAATTGTTAATTAGTTATAATAACATATTAACTTTAATTTATACTTAAATCATAAATATTAATATTGTTATATTTATATAATATACATCTTACATAATATAATATCTAATTATTTATTCTCAATATTTGCCAGGAAACATATAGCTATAACATTCACTACAGGAGAAAAGTCACTTAAGTCACTCTTCATTAAAGTCACTCTTTATTAAAATATGCTTCACAGTCCATTTTCTTTATGAGTTGAACTATTATTTTGTAATACCTAATATAAACAATTATATGACTAACAATTCATCAAAAGAAATGGTTTTCTCCCCTTAAATTCCAGTTGGTCTGTCAGTGTACTGAGGAGTGTGAATAGAGCTAAGAAGATGACTTAGCTGATCCACCAAAAAGGAGCTCAATAAATACTTGTTGATTATTTGACTGACCTGTCTATCAAAGCTAAAGAAAACTACTATCAGCTTAGGAGCATTTCAACTTCAATATTTTCAGCTTGCTATATTCAAAAGCTATCCTGAAGAAAGGAGATTTCCCTATTTAATAATGCATTTTAATTAATAAAGGACAAGGCATCAGATGGTAACAAGCAATTATGGTTATATGAGAAAATGTCATACTTCTTGGATGCATACTAAAATATGCTGGTGTGTAAGAATAAAATAACAGTGTCTGGAACTTGCTGTAAGATACTTTAGCAAATGAATATAGACCACAAATGCATACATATTTTCACCAAAGACATGTACAGGAATGTTAATGGCAGCATTATTTCTAATACCAAAGACAGGAAATAACTCAAATGTTCAACAGATTTAAGATGGATAAACAGTGGTCTATACATTCAATTGAATGCTATACTACAACAGAATGAACTACACAGCTGGGTGAGTCTCATAAACACAATGTTGAGCAAATCAAGACAGATGCAAAAGTATATACTATGTAATTCAATTTATATAAAATTTCCAAAACAGGTAAAACTAATCTGCTTTGATAGAGGTCATAATACTGGTTACTCTTGAAGTTGGGAATAGTGATGCACGTGTCTGGATGGAGTAAAATAGTGAGGGGGTGTAAGGACGGAGAGAAAGCTTCTTCTCCACCCACTGAAAATTTGTTACAATTACTGACAATAGACAGATTTTAAAAAGCAAAAAGCATACAAATTTATTAACATACATATGGACATGGAGTCCTGCAAAGATGAGACTCCAAGAAGGGCTAGATGGTTGAGGCTTACATACACTCTTCGTAGGGGAGACAGAAATGGAGAGTTTAGGCAATTGGGAGGGGTAGTAAATGATTTTCAGGGGAAATGAACGAGCCCAGTGCTCAAACAATTTTAAGTGAGTGATACTCTTTGGAAATTGAATGGGACCAGAGAACAGATAATAGTTTGGGACAAAGCTTGTGTGGGCCCTGGGTGTGCTGTTTAATGCTTAGTCTCTTTTTCTGAAATATGAGTTTTATTCTTTTCCGTCTAATGAAATTTCAGGGAGGGGATCGAAGGCAAAAGTGTTCCAGTTTGGTGGGTCCAGTTTTTAGGTAGATAAGGGAATTTCAGAGGACGGTTTCATCCTGTGGTTTGGGAAAGAGAAAACTGAGAGGCAGAAGGTCAGGGCAAGGTCATAGAGACATTGAGGCTGCTGCTTTAGTTCAGCATGTAAAAGTGCCATGTTTTTATGTATTGTTTTCTGAGCCCTGTTAAATTAAGTTTAACATAAAGTTGTATCTTTCATTTAAAGGTCTCTATAACTTAACTGCATGTGTAAACAGACTGTAGCCTACTCTTGTGCCAATCACCGAGTTTCCGCCAATCAAAAGAAGCCAACTCTTCAAGCTGGGTTCAAATAAGGCAAACTCTAATCTGTAACCAATCTGACTGTTCCTGTACCTTACTTCTGCTTTCTGTATGTCTCTCCTTTTTCTAGCCATAAACCTTCTTTGACCACACATGATAGCACTGGAATCTCTCTGAAGCGAAATTAGGTTTGGTGGGCTGCCCGATTCACGAATCATTCTTTGTTCAATGAAGGTCTGTTAAATTTAGTTTGTCTAAGGTTTTTAACAGACCCAAAAGGGGCATTAGAAATCTTGGGGTTTTGCTGATGTTCTGCTTCTTGATGTAGATACTTATACTGGTATATTCTCATGGTATATGGGACTTTTCCTGTACTTGTTATTCTTAAAAAAAAAAAAAAAAAAAAGTTTGTGTAAAATACTTCTGACACCAAGTAAAATGTTGAAGCGATCTCCGGAAAGTCTCAGTAACTGTTAAAATTGGATGATAAACAGCTGAATTCTACCAGAGGTACAAGGAGGAGCTGGTACCATTCCTTCTGAAACTATTCCAATAAATAGAAAAAGAGAGCATTCTCCCTAACTCGTTTTATGAGGCCAACACCATCCTGATACCAAAGCCTGGCAGAGACACAACAAAAAAAGAGAATTTTAGACCAATATCCCTGATGAACATCGATGCAAAAATCCTCAAAAAAATACTGGCAAACCGAATCCAGCAGCACATCAAAAAACTTATCCACCATGATCAAGTAGGCTTCATCCCTGGGATGCAAGGCTGGTTCAACATATGCAAATCAATAAACATAATCCAGCATATAAACAGAACCAAAGACAAAAACCACATGATTATCTCAATAGATGCAGAAAAGGCCTTTGACAAAATTCAACAGCCCTTCATGCTAAAAACACTCAATAAATTTGGTATTGATGGAACGTATCTCAAAATAATAAGAGCTATTTATGACAAACCCACAGCCAATATCATACTGAATGGGCAAAAACTGGAAGCATTCCCTTCGAAAGCTGGCACAAGACAGGGATGCCCTCTCTCACCACTCCTATTCAACATAGCGTTGGAAGTTCTGGCTAGGGCAATCAGGCAAGAGAAAGAAATCAAGGGTATTCAGTTAGGAAAAGAAGAAGTTAAATTGCCCCTGTTTGCAGATGACATGATTGTATATTTAGAAAACCCCACCATCTCAGCCAAAAATCTCCTTAAGCTGATAAGAAACTTCAGCAAAGTCTCAGGATACAAAATTAATGTGCAAAAATCACAAGCATTCTTACACACCAGTAACAGACAAACAGAGAGCCAAATCATGAATGAACTTCCATTCACAATTGCTTCAAAGAGAATAAAATACCTAGGAATCCAACTGACAAGGGATATAAAGGACCTCTTCAAGGAGAACTACAAACCACTGCTCAGTGAAATAAAAGAGGACACAAACAAATGGAAGAACATACCATGCTCATGGATAGGAAGAATCAATATCGTGAAAATGGCCATACTACCCAAGGTAATTTATAGATTCAATGCCATCCCCATCAAGCTACCAATGACTTTCTTCACAGAATTGGAAAAAACTGCTTTAAAGTTCATCAAGAACCAAAAAAGAGTCCGCATTGTCAAGACAATCCTAAGTCAAAAGAACAAAGCTGGAGGCATCACACTACCTGACTTTAAACTATACTACAAGGCTACAGTAACCAAAACAGCATGGTACTGGTACCAAAACAGAGATATAGACCAATGGAACAGAACAGAGTCCTCAGAAATAATACCACACATCTACAGACATCTGATCTTTGACAAACCTGAGAGAAACAAGAAATGGGGAAAGGATTCCCTATTTAATAAACAGTGCTGGGAAAACTGACTAGCCATAAGTAGAAAGCTGAAACTGGATCCTTTCCTTACTCCTTATACGAAAATTAATTCAAGATGGATTAGAGACTTAAATGTTACACCTAAAACCATAAAAACCCTAGAAGAAAACCTAGGTAATACCATTCAGGACATAGGCATGGGCAAGGACTTCATGTCTAAAACACCAAAAGCAATGGCAACAAAAGCCAAAATTGACAAATGGGATCTAATTAAACTAAAGAACTTCTGCACAGCAAAAGAAACTACCATCAGAGTGAACAGGCAACCTACAGAATGGGAGAACATTTTTGCAATTACTCATCTGACAAAAGGCTAATATCCAGAACCTACAAAGAACTCAAACAAATTTACAAGAAAAAAACAAACAACCCCATCAAAAAGTGGGCAATGGATATGAACAGACATTTCTCAAAAGAAGACATGCACACAGCCAACAGACACGTGAAAAAATGCTCGTCATCACTGGCCATCAGAGAAATGCAAATCAAAACCACAATGAGATACCATCTCACACCAGTTAGAATGGCAATCATTAAAAAGTCAGGAAACAACAGGTGCTGGAGAGGATGTGGAGAAACAGGGACACTTTTACACCATTGGTGGGATTGCAAACTAGTTCAACCATTATGGAAAACAGTACGGCGATTCCTCAAGAATCTAGAACTGGAAGTACCATATGACCCAGCCATCCCATTACTGGGTATATACCCAAAGGATTACAAATCATGCTGCTATAAAGACACATGCACACGTATGTTCATTGCGGCAGTATTCACAATAGTAAAGACTTGGAATCAACCCAAATGTCCATCAGTGACAGACTGGATTAAGAAAATGTGGCACATATACACCATGGAATACTATGCAGCCATAAAAAAGGATGAGTTTGTGTCCTTTGTAGGGACATGGATGCAGCTGGAAACCATCATTCTCAGCAAACTATCACAAGAACAGAAAACCAAACACCGCATGTTCTCACTCATAGGTGGGAACTGAACAATGAGATCACTTGGACTAGGGAAGGGGAACATCACACACCGGGGCCTATTATGGGGAGGGGGGAGGGAGGAAGGGATGGCATTGGGAGTTATACCTGATGTAAATGACGAGTTGATGGGTGCTGACGAGTTGATGGGTGCAGCACACCAACATGGCACAAGTATACATATGTAACAAACCTGCACATTATGCACATGTACCCTAGAACTTAAAGTATAATAAAAAAATAATAAATAAAACACAAGAAACTAAAAAAAAAAATTGGGTGATAAATATGTAGGGATTTATTTTACTCTTCTACTTTTTTTGAAATTTTTCATATTAAAAAGTTAAATGTAACTTGAAAAATACTATATCATTAAGTGAGGATCTGAGAATGTAAAGTTTATGTACCCTTCAGATACACAAATTTAAGAATTTAAGTTATAGGTTTATAAATACATATTACATTGACTTTTGTGAAAAATCATCAAGAGTCTGCCCCAAATGTCCTTTCCCTATACACACAACAGTTTGTTAAATTAAATTGAGCCACACACCTTAGAGAGATTACCAGGCTAACACAAATATAATCATATTCAATTCCAACATTTCCTTATTAAAGAAGCTGAAGAAGTTAAACCAAATTGTCAACACTATAACAAAGGTGGACACCTTTCCTGACACCTGAATAAAATAGTTATGCCTAAGTGAGTTTTATTAATGTTTATGGTGTGTATTATAAAAACTAATTATAAAAGATTTGGATGAGAGTGGGATGAGAAGGAAAAGGAAAAGGTTAGTGGCTTCAGAGCAGTACATCTATAATTTTCAGCAAAGTAATTTCAAATTTTGATGCACGTAGAGTTGAACAAAATATTATTAGGCTATTGATTTTAAAAGGTAAAGAAAAATTTAGCCTACAAGGAACAGTACAATATTTCATTATGTTAACATGAAGCCTCAAGAGTTTGCTGAATAGAACCTACTGGGTGTGCATGCCAGACACATTGTCTTTCAAATTAGGCCATTTTTATACCCACTATGAAGAATGATCTTTCTGAGTGTGTCATTAGTTAAGCTTGCAAGCTTAAAATGGTATTCTCATGGTATATGAAGAAATAATTAATTTCCCCCTCCTCTGTTTTATTTCTATGAATATGCTTTTGCATTACATATAATCAGAAAACTTGATGTCTGAGGTGAGGCTGAACATTAACAGCTCTAAGTATTGATTTTTTTTTTCATTTTGAAACCATTTGCTAGATTATTTGAAACCATTTGCTAGATTATTCCTCCTTTTTTTTGCTTAACTGGATTAAAAAAAAATGTTTTACAGCAGTGAGTTACAACAGAAGTCAGTTTCTTTTCAAGCAAACTAGCACTGCTTGTTGCTTTTTTTATGTCAAAGCTCAAAAGGAAATCACACCTAGTCTCAGGGTATATGAATTGTAGTTAATAAACCATTACTCCCTGTGAACATTATGATTCTGGGCTCCTACTATTACATATTCCTTAAATTAAAATTTTTTTTAAATCTCTCTCCATTCAGTACAAGTAGAATAGGCTTAACAGTATGTAATTGCTGATCATTTTTGCCAGATATTTTTGTTAGAATTACATAGTAACTGTTAAAATGGGTTTGCATTTTCTTTGGGAACATTAATTTTTGGATTAAATAAAATACATGGTCTTATTTTAAATCGGGTTCATTTTATACAATACACCAATTTTTAAATGAGCTACCCTACACTTAATGTCATTAGTAAACAATGCACTTAGTCACACAGGAATACCAGGCTCTTGCATTTAAAACACTTCAGCATCTTGTTATGCCAGCCAAACCCCTGCACAGTGATGTAAACTAACAATAGCTACTTACATAACTGAATGGATATAGAAATACAGGTTTTCTAGAACAGACACTGCCTCTTGTCTAGCCTCTCTAGGACAAGGTCAAAATAGTAAACATTATCTTTATATGTTTAATCTATTTGGCATTTTCCCAGGGAAACTGAGAAACTGTTTGTTACCCACATGTTTTTATAGAATTCCAGGGAAAGTCTATCAAATGAGATTTTCCGGATGGTTCTTAGCTCTAGACCTTTATTAATGTATGTCATATGATTATCATAGGTCACGTCTGTTATGCATGGGGCTGACTGTCTACAATGTTAACATCATCCTATTATTAATAGCCAATGATTATTAAGCATTCACAAGGCAATGTGGTAAATCCTTCACAGGCTTAATCTCATTAAATATTCATAAAAGCCCTTCAGTAGATTACACTTCTACTTCATTTCTTCATTTTACAGAAAAAGAACCTGAGACTGAAGAAAGGACAAACAATGTGCTATTGGTTATACAACTGGAAAATAGCAAACTTGGGATTCAAACTAGGTTTAACCAACTCTAAACAGAAAATCACCCTAGCAACTTTTCTAGCTTTTTAGAATACTGACTTTTTCTTTTTTATTTTGTGTCTTCTATTTAAAAGTAGAGCACAAGCATTAGTTGGTAAACTGAAAGTTGCAGCACTAAATCCAACACAATGGAAGTATCTATGCAAGTTATTTGAAAGTGCCTTGTTTTCTTTATTTGAAACAATCATCAAATTGTGCTGCTTTTATAAGAGACAAAATAATAAATAAAAAATAGGAGTTACTCAAAATTTTTCTTAAATTTAATTTCTTAGTTGCTGTCAATTATCATAAAGATGATAGTTCAGATTTTTAAAATAATAACAATATAGAATACACTAGGTTTGTAAATAAGAAAGAGATTGTAAAGTTTTTGAATCACAGATACTCAATGGGATAAAAATGTACAAGATCATCTCATTCCTTTCTGCTCACAACCCCCAGCTCCAATCCACTCTCCATAACACACACACACAAACACAAATACTAATTGAATGCCCTGTAACAGCATTTCCATAAGTGAAGATTCCATCTCTGATTAATTGCTAAGAAATAAAGGGAAAAGGAAACTCTGTCTTACGTGGAAGCTTATTCCATTTTGCAGGTAGTTCCAAATGCTTAAATTCATCCAAAAATAATGCTTGTCTCCCAGTCTCACTAACTATGGTAACTCTAAATTTAAAACAAAAATTGCCCCAAATAACAATTGCAACATTAATAAATAAGTTGTCTCCCTCTCTTTCTATTTTTCCTTGTGAATTTTTACCTCTAACTTCTTGTCTATGATTTTAATGTAATCTTAGAAGAGTACACAGACAAATATGCTTTCAATGGGTTTATTTAAATGAAAGCTTCTCAAAATTTCTCACCTCAATAGTCATCTTAGAAAGGCCTTTTGTGGTGGAGCTTGCAGTGAGCCAAGATCACGCCACTGCACTCCAGACTGGGCTACAGAGCAAGACTCCGTCTCAAAAAAAAAAACAAAAAAAGAAAGGCCTCTTGTGAGTTATGCACGCCAAAGAGATTTAACTAGAACATATGTAGTGCTTAATTTTTGCACATGAAACATTTCACAGCTAGTTTTCCTATGAAATCCTTACATTTACGTGTATGTATTTGCAAAAAAGCGTAGATTTATACACACAATTAAAACACTTAAGTTTATTGCACACTAAAAAATTATTTTGTTTTATGATAATGAGCAAAAGGAAAAATAACCTTTTATAAGTTTTAAATTAATAATTTACATTATACATATTTTTAAAGAATTAATTTAGTTTATAGATTTATATTATGGCTCAATAAGAAAGAAAGTTTCAAATTGTTTTACCTATGTTGTAACATCAAAATAATCAACCAATAGTAGTGACATCTAAAAGACTAATTTAGGCTGGGCACTGTGGCTCACACCTGTAATCCCAGCACTTTGGGAGGCCATGGCGGGGGGATCACCTGAGGTCAGGAGTTCGAGACCAGCCTGGCCAACATGGTGAAACCCCATCTCTGCTAAAAATACAAAAATTAGCCAGGCGTGGTGGTGGGTGCCTGTAATCCCAGCTAGGGAGGCTGAGGCAGGAAAGTTGATTGAAACTGAGAGGCAGAGGTTGCAGTGAGCCGAGATTGCACCACTGCACTCCAGTCTGAGTGACAGAACAAAACTCCAATTCAAAAAATTAAAATAAAATAAAAATAAATAAAAGACTGATTTGGTTCGTAGGCATAAGAGAACATTTACATAGATAGGTTAGGTTCTAGTATTCAATAGTACAGTAGGGAATTTATATTTAACAATAATTTATTGTATATTTCAAAATAGCTAGAAGAGAAGAATTGTAATATGTTCAACACAAAGAAAGAATAAACGTTTGAGGTGATGGATACCCCAATTACCCTAATCTTGTCATTTTACATTGTATACATGTGTCAGAATAACACATGTACGCAAAAACTATGTATAACTATTATATATAAGAAAAAATACCAACAAAACAAAGCAAAATGAACAAGAAATAAAATATTATAGAATTTTTAAAAAATCAAAGATCAACTCTCCTTCCTGAAAAGCAGTTCTGTTTTCTCATTTCAAAATATAGTATTATAAAAAAAAAATGCTTTGTCATTTACTTTTGAATATTCTTCAGGTGTGCAGATGGTGAATAACTTTGTTTTTATTTGTTTTTGAAACACACTTTATAACTAAATTATAGATTAATGTAAATGCTATTGCTCTGAGAGTCCATTTGCTGTTTAAGAGAGGAGTGATTTTCTTATCTTTGTTTATTTGATATATTAGAGAGAATCTTCCCTGCATATTATCCACAGGTTAAACTTAAGAACAAGCCCAATTAAATTACTTCAAAACCTGGCACCAACCAAATAGGGCTAGCAGTTTTCTATCCATTTACTACAGAAAATTACCGCAACAAATTTTGGTCAGAGAGAACTCTCATTTTTAAGGCAAAATTGAATGATGTTATTAGTAGAATAAGTAGGTTAATTAAAAAGTTTGTTGTAGATAAGTATTGTTATTATCTAAATTTAGATTAATGCTTCAAGTTATTCCTGCTGCTAAAAGATAGCAATACTAAAATTGATCAGAAAATTTGAGATAATATTTGAAGTTAGTGCCACTCACATAGTAACAAATGTATTTTTGAGTTATTTATTTTCAGTTTAAGCATCAATGAAAAAATAAGATATGCCCCTAGAGGAATAATTTAATTTATGTGACTCGCATCTTTAAATATCTAATTACACATATCTAAATAAGATAGTTTTACTTTCTAAATTGTTTTTCTCCTAAATCATCAAAAATATTTTTATTAAAAACTCTGGTGGGAGCCGGGCACAGTGGCTCAGATCTGTAATCCCAGACTTTGGGAGGGTATAGTGGATAAAACTTGAGGCCAAGAGTTCAAGACCAGCCTGGCCAACATAAAGAAACCCCATTTCTACTAAAAAATACAAAAGTTAGCCGGGCATAGTGGCGCATGCCTGTAATCCCAGGTACTCGGGAGGCAGAGGCAGGAGACTTGCTTGAACCCAGAAGGCGGAGGTTGCAGTGAGCGTAAGAGGCAATAATTAGAGTGAACAGGGGGAAAAAGCCAGAAAACTCTCTAAGGGGAAAGAAAAAAGTAGCTAACAGCAAATAAGAATTATCCCTGTTGAAGGTGTAGGGAGAGGGGTTTGGTAATTCTGGAAGTAGCCTATTCCCATGATGCGATATCGTAATACAACAATAAAAATGCAGAAACTAGAGCAAAAAGTAAAAACATGAATAAATTGTATAAAGAATTGTATAATGTTGAGTAAAAGGATACAGTACAAAAATACACATTGTATCGTTTCATTTCTATAAAGTTCAAAAACAAATATAACTAAATTACAGCATTGGAAATCAAGATAATGTGCAGAGGCAGTAATGATTGGGAAGGGGTATAATCCATACTGGTAGCATTTTGGCAGTGTTCTATTTTTTTGACCCGGACAGTGGTTTTATGAGTTTTGTTTTGTGTTCAGTCGTTGAGTTATACATTTATACCTTGTGTACTTCTCTTTACATGTGTTACATTCAAAGTGGAGCAAAACAAAAAAGTATTGATAAAAAAGGTCAAGCCCAAAAAGCAATGATACACTAGTAAGACTCAAAGCCAAACCGTAAACTTCAATTATCAAATTTTTAAGGCTCATATACTAATATCAATCTGTGAACGTGGGTAAGTGGGACTAAATGCCAGGGGGAAAAAAAAGTTTATTTAAGAAAATAAAACCAGTGAATTTAAAATGAAGGTCAATTTTGAGAATTTTTTACTGAGATTAAAGAAAATGTTTTATATAAACATTAAATGCGAACTACTAGCATTAGACTTAATAGAGAAACAACAGACACATTCCCATTAAATCAGGAATAAGTAAAATATATTCTTTACCACCATTATTGTTTAACACTCATGCATTCATTCAACAAATATTTATTTAGAGACAACTAGTGCTAACCACCATTTTAGTCAGAGAGGACAAATCTTTGTATAAAAATAAATATCCCACTTCCATACAGAACAGAGTATTAAGAAAAAACCAATAAATACATAAACAAATACTAGATGGGAAAATCAGCCATGGACAAAAAATAAAGCAGGGTAATAGAGATGGAATGAGATACATTGGAGTAAAGGGTGTAACATTGTTAATTTATATAGTGATCAGGAATATCATCTCTGTTAAGATAACACTTGGGTAGAGACTTACAGAAAGTAAGGGAGCAAATCATGGCAACATGTGGAGGGGAATCATTAAGACATTAGCCAATGCAAACACATATCAGAAAAAGTAAGCAGTACAAAAATTGGAATGGAAAAATAGATTATCATTATTAGTAGATACTAAAATTGTTTATCTAGAAAATGCAAGAGAATCAGCTAAAAAGCTATTTCAAACACCGGTAAGACAACCAGTATAATACTAATATACAAATAAATAGGCTTTATATATTCAAACAACAATTTAGAAGATGTAATGAAAAAAATTAAAACAACAACAAAAAGGATAAAACATCAGGAATAAATAAAATAAGAAATATATTAGCTTGATATGAGGAAAACCTTAAAATGCCACTGATGGATACAAAACAGGAAGCAATTACGTGGAAAGACATATAATGTCCCTGGAAAGAAAAATTTAAGTTTATAAATACTTTAATATTCTTTAATTTTTAAATTTTAACTTTATCCCAATAAAAATAGTTAGACAATATTTTTTGAATTTCAGAAGGTGCTTCTAAAGTTCATACAAAAATAATCAAAAAAGAATAGCCAGGAAATTCTGAAAAATAAAGGTACTGAAGTAGGAGTAAAGAATGTTTCCAATTCCACGTATTTTGTCATTGAAAAACTACAATAGTTAAATAAGAATGAGAGAGAGAGAGACATCATCAAGGTGGCAGAATAGGTGGCTCTATACTTTTCCTCAACCTACAGACATATTGAATAAACAGCACAGATTGATCAATTTCCTCTGTGAAATATACAGAAACTAATTGAGAGACTCCTGCACATGGGGTGACTGACAGGATACTGATATCAAAACAGATAGGAAAAGCTGAGTCACACACTTGCCATAAACCCCATCCATAGCACAGTGCCATACAATTAGGAGGGAACTACTAAATTCCAGCTGAAGAGCAATGAGTTTGCACGTCACATCTAGTGCTCCAACTTTTCCAGCTGAGGCCTGAGCAACTGGCTCCTAACTCACCTGTCTCTGTGAGCTAGCAGCCTAGCACTCATTAGTCCCCTCGACCAACAAAGAAAAAAGAGGTAGTTTAGAACGGATGCACAGACACTTCTTGTAGCACTTCCTTCTGGCTCAGTGCAGAGTAAATAGACAATAAATTCCAGCTCCCAACTTCTTCCTCAAAGAAATTAGACTACATATCTAATGTATTAACTTTTCTGGCTGCTGCCCAAAGGTTGGTTCCTAACTAGCCTCTCTTTAGGAGCTATGGGGAAGGCAATTGCTAATACTCTTAAGAGTGTGAATGAGTATGTAAGCACTCTGTGGCTCATCCCCCTGGATTGCTCCAGCAATAAAACAGAAGTCTTCAGCTTCTACCTGGAAAGAGCTTAAATACTACCCATCTGGCCTCTCCCCATCTTAACTTTTCCAACTGCTGCCTGACAGTGTGACTTGCAACTCATCTGTTTTAGGCCACTGACAGGACGTAGCATGCTCTAGTTTCCTGGGGGTCGATAAGAACAAATATGGTGGGTTTGGGAGAGCAAAAAGCTTCAGTAAGTACTGAGCATCTCTGGTCAGGCTGATGAGGTTCATCTCCCCTATAAGGCCAGTATGTGAAGATGCAGTGATATGGTTTGGATATGTGTCCCCAGAAAAATCGTCTGTTGAATTGTAGTCCCCACTATTGGAGGTGAGGACTAGTGGGAGGTGGTTGCATTGTGGGGGTGGATTCTCACGAATGGTTAAGCACCATCCCCTTGATGCTGTTCTCATGAGAGCGAGTTCTCATGAGAGCAGGCTGTTTAAAAGTATGCAGCACCTCCCCCTTCACTTACTCTTGCTCCTGCTCCTGCCATGTGAGACACCTTGCTCTCCTTTACTTTCCCCCCATGACTGGAAAATTCCTGAGGTCTCTCCAGAAACAGAAGCTGCTCATTCTTCTGTACAGTCTGTAGAACTGTGAGCCAATTAAACCTCTTTTCTTTATAAATTACCCAGTCTCAGGAATTTCTTTACAGCAGTGAAAGAATGGACTAACACACTGAGAAAGGTGGCTGATTTATCTGATACACAGAAGCCAACACAAGAGTCAAAGAAAATGAAAAAACAAGGAAATATGCTTCAAATAAAAGTTAAGATAAATCTCCAGAAACAAAATCTAATGAAATAGAGGTGTATGATTAATCTGATGGAGAAATTTTTAAAATTCTCATAAAGAGGCTTGCCAAGCCTAGGAGAGCAAGGGTTTAACAGTGAGAATTTCAACAAAGAGACAGAAAATATTTTAAAGTACCAAACAAAAATCATACAGCTGAAGGATACAATAACCAAACTGAAAAATGCAATACAGAGGTTTCAAAAGAACGTTAGATCATGGAGAAGGAAGGATCAGCAAACTAAAAGACAGGTTATTGGAAATCTGACTGACAGAAGCAAAAAGAGAAAAGAATGAAAAGGAGTGAAGATAGCTTAAGGAACTTAAAGGATACAAGAAAGCAGGCCACTGTACATAGTATGGGAGTTCCAGAAGGAAAAGACAAAGGGGAAAATAATTATTCAAAGAAATATTATCTGAAAACATCCCAAGCCCAGAGAAAGAAAAAGACATCCAAATCCAATGAAACTTAGAGAACATCAAGTAAGATGAACCCAAACTGACCCAAGCAGAGACAATTTATAATCAAATTGTCAAAAATTAAAGACAAAGAAAATTTTGAAAGCATCAAGAGAAAAATGATATGTATAGGAGAATCTTCGTAAAACTATTAGCAGAATTTTCAGCAGAAACCTTGCAGAACAGAAGGGAGTAAGATGATATACTTAAGTGCTGAAAGAAAAAAAATCTGCCAACTAAAAATACCATACTTACCAAAACTCTCTCTAGAAATGAAGGAGACATAAAGATTTTTCCAGGCAAACAAAAGCTGGGGGAGTTCATCATAAGACCTGCCTTATAAGAAATGCTAAAAGAAGTTCTTCTAATTAAAGTGAAAGGACACTAAGCAGCAGTATGAGATCACAAGATAGTATAAAACTCATTGGTAAAGATAAATCTATAGGCAAAATCAGAATAATATATTATTGTAATGGTGATTGGAAAAACACTTTTAATAGTATAAAAATTAAAAAAAATATTTAAAATAACTATAACTAAATTATATTAATGGATACACAATATAAATAGATGTAAACTGTGACATTAATAGTAAACAATGAGACATCAAGGTGAAGAGGTAAAAATGTACAGTTTTTATACACAAATGATGTTGAGTCGTTAATGTCTTAAAATGTACACTTAAACCATGATATATACAAATATCTATCTGTATATATATTTTTGGAGGGGGTGGGGAAAGATGGAGTTTTGCTCTCTTGCCCAGTCTAGAGTGCAGTGGCATGATCTTGGCTCACTACACCCTCTGCCTCCCAGGTTCAAGCAATTCTTCTACTTCAGCCTCCTAAGTAGCTGGGATCACAGGTGTGTACCACCATGCCTGGCTAATTTTTGTATTATTAGTAGAGACCAGGTTTCACCATGTTGGCCAGGCTGTTCTGAAACCCCTGACCTCAAGTGATCCACCCACTTTGGCCTCCCAAAGCGCTGGGATTATAGGCATGAGCCACAGCCCCCGGCCTATATAAATATTTTAATAGAGATGGGTTCTTGCTTTGTCACCCAGGCTGGAGTACAATAGCATCAGTGGCATCATCGTAGGTCACTGCAGCCTCAAATTCCTGAAGTCAAGCAATTCTTCCTCAGCCTCCCAAGCAGCTAAGACAACAGCCACATGATCAGCTATTTAAAAATATATATATACATCTATTTAATATATATGTATTTTATATATATACATATATTTAAT
>NW_012098577.1:184905-188466 GCF_000951045.1 Mandrillus leucophaeus | reverse complement strand
TATATATATATATACTGGAGACAAGATCTCACTATGCTGCACTGGCTTATTTTTCTTTTCTGTAGAGATGGGTGTATCAAACTCTCAGCCTCATGCACTCCTCCCACCTTGGACTCCCAAAATGCTGAGACTACAGGTGTAAAGCACCATGGCCAGCCAAAACTATGACATATTTTATGTAAGCATACCAAAGAAAATATCTATAAAAGTCACACAAAAGAAAAGAGAGACACGAATCAAAGCCTATCAATTAACAGAAAAATAACAGCTGGGCACAGTGACTCACACCTGTAATCCCACCACTTTGGGACACCAAGGTGGGAGGAACACCTGAAGCCAGGAGTTTGAGATCAGCCTGCAAAACACGGTGATACTCTGTCTCTATAAAAAATAAAAATTAAAAAGTAGCCAGGTGTGGTGGCACATGCCTGTTGTCCTAGCTGCCTTGGAGGCTAAGGCAAGAGAATCACTTGAGCCCAGATCTTGAAGGTTGCAGTGAGCATAATCATGCCAATGCTGCACTCCAGTCAGGATGACAGAGTGAGACCCTGTCTCAAAAAAAAAAAAAAAAAGACAGAACATACACTATGACAGCAAGAGAGAAAAAGAGGGACAAAAGAATTACAAGAAAAACAAAAGTCAACAAATTAGTAAATCTGTCCTTATCAATAATAATTAGTTAAATGTAAATGGAATAAATTCCTGCATTAATCAAAATTTTCTAGAGAAACAGAACCTATAGGATATATAGAGAGAAATGGAAAGAGATTTATTATGAGGGATTGGTTCATGCAATTATGGAAGCTAAAAAATTCCATAATCTGCTGTCTGTAGACTGGAAACTAAGGAAAGCTGATGGTGTAATCCAGTTAAATCACAGAGGCCTGAGACACAGAGGAGCCAATAGTGTAAGACCCAGTACAAGGAAAAGGGCTTCAAAATCAGAAATGCTGATGGTTTAGGGCAGGAGAAGATGGATGTCTTAGCTATAGAAGAAATAAGAAATTTGCCCTTCCTCCACCTTCTGATCTATGTGTGCTTTCAATAAAATGGATGATGCCCACCCATGTTTGTGAAGTTGATCTTACTTCAATTTAAATGCTATTTTCTTCTGAAAACATCCACACATACACACAGAAATAATGTTTTCAAGCTACCTGGACATCCTTTGGAACAGTCAAGTTGACACATCAAATTGTGAGACAACATTAAGCAAACTAACATCTGCATAATAGTAAACTTCAAAGGACAGGAGAGAGAAAAATATTTAAGAAAATAATGACTGAAAATTTCCCAAATCTGGAAAACACCACCACCATTCAGGTGTAGGAAGCTTGCATATCATCAATCAAATTCAATCCGAAGAAGAAATTGTCAAGAAAAAAAAATTATAATCAAATTAGCAAAAATCAAGTAAAAAGAAGGATCACTTAAGCAGCAGAAAAAAAAAAAAGAAAGAATCACATTCAATGACATGCAAATATGGCTTTCAGCAGGTTTCTCAGCAGACACCCTGCAGGCCAGGAGAGAGTGGGATGCTATATTCAAAGCCAAGGTGGGGGGCAGGGGGTGGGGTGGAAAGAACTACTCACCAAGAATACTATACCTAGAAAAGCTAACCTTCAAACATGAAGAAGAAATAAAGAGTTTCCAAGACAAACAAAAGCTGAGGAAATTCCCCAATACCAGGCTTATCTTACAAAAAAATGGTAAAGGGCATTCTTTAAACTTAAAGAAATGGACACTAAAATGTAACAAGGAAACATCTGAAGATATTAAACTCATTGGTTTAAAAAAAGGAGAAAGAAAACCTCTTTTTCTTTATAAATTACCCATCCTTGGGTAAGTCTTTATCAACAGTGTGAGAACAAACTAATACAATAAGTGGTACTGCATAGTGGGGTACTGCTGTAAAGATACCAAAAATGTGGAAGCAACTTTGGAACTGGGTAACAGGCAGAGATTGGAAGAGTTTGGAGGGCTCAGAAGATTAAAATGTGAGAAAGTTTGGAACTTCCTAGAGACTGGGAGGGCTCAGAAGACAGGAAGATGCAAGAAAGTTTGGAACTTCCTAGGGTCCTGCTGAATGGCTTTGATTAATATGCTTATAGTGATATGGACAATAAGATCCAGGCTGAGGTGGTCTCAGATAAGGATAAGAAACTTTTTGGGAACTGGAGTAAAGGTCACTCTTGCTATGCAAAGAGACTGGTGGCATTTTGCCCCTGCATTAGAGATATGTGAAACTTTCAAATTGAGAGTGATGATTTAGGGTATTTGGCAGAAGAAATTCCTAAGCATCAGAGCATTCAAGAGGAAGTACAGCATACAAATTTGGAAAATTTGCAGCCTGACTATGCAATAGAAAATAAAAACCCATTTTCTGGGAAGAAATTCAAGCCTGCTGCAGAAATTTTCATAAGTAACAAGGAGTTGAATGTGAATCACCAAGAAAATGGGGAGAATGTCACCAGGACATGTCAGAGACCTTCATGGCAGCCCCTCCCATCACAGGCCCAGAGGTCTAGAAGGGAAAAAGTGGTTTCCTGGACCAGGTCCAGGGCCCCCCTGCTATGTGCAGTCTAGGGACTTGGTGCCCTGCATCCCAGCTGCTCCAGCCATGGCTAAAAGGTGGCACTAGATGTGTATAAGAGACAGGTACAGCTCGGGCCATGGCTTCAGAGGATGCAAGCCCCAAACCTTGGCAGCTTCAATGTGATGTTGAGCCTGCAGGTGCACAGAAGTCAAGAATTGAGGTTTGGGAACTTCTGGCTAGATTTCAGAGGATGTATATAAATGCCTAGATGTCCAGGCAGAAGTTTGCTTCAGGGGTGGGGCTCTCATAGAGAACCTCTGCTAAGGCAGTGCAGAAGGGAAATGTGGGGTTGGAGCTGCCACACAGGGTCTCCACTGGGACACTTCCTAGTGGAACTGTGGGAAGAGGGTCATCATCCTTCAGACCCCAGAATGTTAGATCCATCAACATCTTGCACTGTGCACCTGGAAAACAACAAACACTCAACATCAGCCCATGAAAGCAGCTGGGAGTGGGGATATACCATGCAAAGCCACAGGGACAGAGCTGCCCAAGGCCGTCGGAGCCCACTTCTTGCATCAGCATGACCTGGATGTGAGACATGGAGTCAAAGGAGATCATTTTGGAAGTTTAAGGTTTAATGACTGCCCTGTTGGATTTCAGACTTGCATGGATCCTGTAGCCCACTTTTTGGCCAATCACTCCCATTTGGAATGACTATATTTATCCAATGCCTGTACCCCCATTGTATCTAGGAAGTAACTAACTTGCTTTTGATTTTACAGGCTCATGGGTGGAAGAGGCTTGTCTTGTCTCAGATGAGACTTTGGACTGTGGACTTTTGAGTTAATGCTGAAATGAGTTAAGACTTTAGGGAACTGTAGGAAGGCATGACTGGTTTTGAAATGTGAGGGCAAAAATGATTTGGGTGTCCCAGCACTTTGGGAGGCCGAGACGGGCGGATCACGAGGTCGGGAGATCGAGACCATCCTGGCTAACACGGTGAAACCCCGTCTCTACTAAAA
>NW_012098577.1:155443-181545 GCF_000951045.1 Mandrillus leucophaeus | reverse complement strand
CCAGATCTTGAAGGTTGCAGTGAGCATAATCATGCCAATGCTGCACTCCAGTCAGGATGACAGAGTGAGACCCTGTCTCAAAAAAAAAAAAAAAAAGACAGAACATACACTATGACAGCAAGAGAGAAAAAGAGGGACAAAAGAATTACAAGAAAAACAAAAGTCAACAAATTAGTAAATCTGTCCTTATCAATAATAATTAGTTAAATGTAAATGGAATAAATTCCTGCATTAATCAAAATTTTCTAGAGAAACAGAACCTATAGGATATATAGAGAGAAATGGAAAGAGATTTATTATGAGGGATTGGTTCATGCAATTATGGAAGCTAAAAAATTCCATAATCTGCTGTCTGTAGACTGGAAACTAAGGAAAGCTGATGGTGTAATCCAGTTAAATCACAGAGGCCTGAGACACAGAGGAGCCAATAGTGTAAGACCCAGTACAAGGAAAAGGGCTTCAAAATCAGAAATGCTGATGGTTTAGGGCAGGAGAAGATGGATGTCTTAGCTATAGAAGAAATAAGAAATTTGCCCTTCCTCCACCTTCTGATCTATGTGTGCTTTCAATAAAATGGATGATGCCCACCCATGTTTGTGAAGTTGATCTTACTTCAATTTAAATGCTATTTTCTTCTGAAAACATCCACACATACACACAGAAATAATGTTTTCAAGCTACCTGGACATCCTTTGGAACAGTCAAGTTGACACATCAAATTGTGAGACAACATTAAGCAAACTAACATCTGCATAATAGTAAACTTCAAAGGACAGGAGAGAGAAAAATATTTAAGAAAATAATGACTGAAAATTTCCCAAATCTGGAAAACACCACCACCATTCAGGTGTAGGAAGCTTGCATATCATCAATCAAATTCAATCCGAAGAAGAAATTGTCAAGAAAAAAAAATTATAATCAAATTAGCAAAAATCAAGTAAAAAGAAGGATCACTTAAGCAGCAGAAAAAAAAAAAAGAAAGAATCACATTCAATGACATGCAAATATGGCTTTCAGCAGGTTTCTCAGCAGACACCCTGCAGGCCAGGAGAGAGTGGGATGCTATATTCAAAGCCAAGGTGGGGGGCAGGGGGTGGGGTGGAAAGAACTACTCACCAAGAATACTATACCTAGAAAAGCTAACCTTCAAACATGAAGAAGAAATAAAGAGTTTCCAAGACAAACAAAAGCTGAGGAAATTCCCCAATACCAGGCTTATCTTACAAAAAAATGGTAAAGGGCATTCTTTAAACTTAAAGAAATGGACACTAAAATGTAACAAGGAAACATCTGAAGATATTAAACTCATTGGTTTAAAAAAAGGAGAAAGAAAACCTCTTTTTCTTTATAAATTACCCATCCTTGGGTAAGTCTTTATCAACAGTGTGAGAACAAACTAATACAATAAGTGGTACTGCATAGTGGGGTACTGCTGTAAAGATACCAAAAATGTGGAAGCAACTTTGGAACTGGGTAACAGGCAGAGATTGGAAGAGTTTGGAGGGCTCAGAAGATTAAAATGTGAGAAAGTTTGGAACTTCCTAGAGACTGGGAGGGCTCAGAAGACAGGAAGATGCAAGAAAGTTTGGAACTTCCTAGGGTCCTGCTGAATGGCTTTGATTAATATGCTTATAGTGATATGGACAATAAGATCCAGGCTGAGGTGGTCTCAGATAAGGATAAGAAACTTTTTGGGAACTGGAGTAAAGGTCACTCTTGCTATGCAAAGAGACTGGTGGCATTTTGCCCCTGCATTAGAGATATGTGAAACTTTCAAATTGAGAGTGATGATTTAGGGTATTTGGCAGAAGAAATTCCTAAGCATCAGAGCATTCAAGAGGAAGTACAGCATACAAATTTGGAAAATTTGCAGCCTGACTATGCAATAGAAAATAAAAACCCATTTTCTGGGAAGAAATTCAAGCCTGCTGCAGAAATTTTCATAAGTAACAAGGAGTTGAATGTGAATCACCAAGAAAATGGGGAGAATGTCACCAGGACATGTCAGAGACCTTCATGGCAGCCCCTCCCATCACAGGCCCAGAGGTCTAGAAGGGAAAAAGTGGTTTCCTGGACCAGGTCCAGGGCCCCCCTGCTATGTGCAGTCTAGGGACTTGGTGCCCTGCATCCCAGCTGCTCCAGCCATGGCTAAAAGGTGGCAAGGTACAGCTCAGGCCATGGCTTCAGAGGATGCAAGCCCCAAACCTTGGCAGCTTCAATGTGATGTTGAGCCTGCAGGTGCACAGAGATCATGAACTGAGGTTTGGGAACTTCTGGCTAGATTTCAGAGGATGTATATAAATGCCTAGATGTCCAGGCAGAAGTTTGCTTCAGGGGTGGGGCTCTCATAGAGAACCTCTGCTAAGGCAGTGCAGAAGGGAAATGTGGGGTTGGAGCTGCCACACAGGGTCTCCACTGGGACACTTCCTAGTGGAACTGTGGGAAGAGGGTCATCATCCTTCAGACCCCAGAATGTTAGATCCATCAACATCTTGCACTGTGCACCTGGAAAACAACAAACACTCAACATCAGCCCATGAAAGCAGCTGGGAGTGGGGATATACCATGCAAAGCCACAGGGACAGAGCTGCCCAAGGCCGTCGGAGCCCACTTCTTGCATCAGCATGACCTGGATGTGAGACATGGAGTCAAAGGAGATCATTTTGGAAGTTTAAGGTTTAATGACTGCCCTGTTGGATTTCAGACTTGCATGGATCCTGTAGCCCACTTTTTGGCCAATCACTCCCATTTGGAATGACTATATTTATCCAATGCCTGTACCCCCATTGTATCTAGGAAGTAACTAACTTGCTTTTGATTTTACAGGCTCATGGGTGGAAGAGGCTTGTCTTGTCTCAGATGAGACTTTGGACTGTGGACTTTTGAGTTAATGCTGAAATGAGTTAAGACTTTAGGGAACTGTAGGAAGGCATGACTGGTTTTGAAATGTGAGGGCAAAAATGATTTGGGTGTCCCAGCACTTTGGGAGGCCGAGACGGGCGGATCACGAGGTCGGGAGATCGAGACCATCCTGGCTAACACGGTGAAACCCCGTCTCTACTAAAAAAATACAAAAAACTAGCCGGGCGAGGTGGCAGGCGCCTGTAGTCCCAGCTACTCGGGAGGCGCAGGAGAATGGCGTGAACCCGGGAGGCGGAGCTTGCAGTGAGCTGAGATCCGGCCACTGCACTCCAGCCTGGGCGACAGAGCGAGACTCCATTTCAAAAAAAAAAAAAAAATGATTTGGGTGGAGCCAGGAGTGGAAAGAGATGGATTGGCCATGTCCCCACCCAAATCTCATCTTGAACTGTGGCTCCCATAATCCCCACGTGTCATCAGGGGGACCCAATGCAAGGTAACTGAATCATGGGGTGGGCTTCTCCTATGCTGTTCTCATGGTAGTGAATAAATCTCATCAGATTTGATGGTTTATTTATAAAGGGCAGTTCCCTGCACATGCTTTCTTGCCTGCTACCATGTAAGACATGCCCTGCTCCTCCTTTGCCTTCTGCAATGATTGTGAGGCCTCCGCAGCCACATGGAACTGTAAGTTCATTAAACATATTTTTCTTTGTAACTTACCCCATCTGTGGTATGTCTTTATTAGAAGTGTGAGAATAGACTAATACACACACATACACACATACACAAAAACAGACAAACAAAGAAAACAAGAAACAGACCTCAAAACAATAAAGGCCATATACAACAAAACCACAACTAACAGAATACTAAGTGAAAAAATAATTGAAAGTCTTTTGTCTAAGATCTGGAACAAGACAAGGATGCCCACGTTCACCATTTTTATTCAACAAAATCCTGGAAGTCCCATTCAGAGCAGTCAGACAAGAGAAGGAAATAAAGGGCATACAAATTGGAAAGGTAGGAGTCAAATTAGCCTTGCTCACAGATGATATGATCTTATATTTAGAAAAACATAAAGACTCTACCAAAAAACTCCTAGAATTGATAAATGAATGTGGTAAATTTACAAGATACAAAATCAACAAAAAAGTCAGTAGTATTTCTATATGTTGACAATAAAAATCTGAAAAATAAATCAAGAAATCAATCCCTTTTATTACAAGAGCTATACAAAAAAAAGCAAAAACCTAGGAATCAATTTAGCCAATAAAGTAAAAGATCTCTATGACGAAAACTGTAAAACACTGATGAAAGAAATTGAAGAGGACACACAAAAATTGGAAAGATATTTCATTCTTATGGATTGGAAGAATTAATATTTTTTAAACATCCATAAAATCCAAAGGGATATACAGGTTCAATGTAATCCATGTCAAAATACTGACAACATTCTTTACAGAAATAGAAAAAAAAACTCAAAATTTGTATGGAATCACAAAAGACTCCAAAGAACCAAAGCAATCCTGAACAAGAAGAACAAAGCTACAGATATCACACTACCAAACTTCAAAATATACTCCAAAACTATAGTAACCAAAATAGTATTGTAATAGCATAAAAACAGACACAGAGACCAACGGAACAGAAAAGGGAACCCAGAAATAAATCTACACATATACAGCCAACCCATTTTGAACAAAGGTACCAAGACATATACTGAGTGAAGAATAGTCTCTTTAATAAATTGTGGTGGAAAAATGGGATATCCACATGCAAAAGAATGCACCTAGACCACTATCTCTTGCCATATACAAAGCTAAATCAAAATGGATTAAAGACTTAAATGTAAGACCTGAAATTATGAAACTACCAGAAAAATTATGTGAGGAAATGCATCAGAACATTGTTCTGGGCAGATTTTTTGTGTAAGACCTCAAAAGGACAGGCAACAGCATCAAAAATAGACAAATGGGATTACATCAAGCTGAAAAGCTTCTGCACAGCAAAGGAAACAATCAACAGAGGGAAGACACAATTTACAGAATGGGAGAAAATATCTGCAAATTATCTGTCTGACAAGGGATTAATAACTAGAAGATACAAGGAACTTAAACACCTCAATAGCAAAAAAAAAAAAAAAAAAAAAGATCTGATTTTAAATGGGCAAATTAGCTCAATAGACATTTCATAAAAAAAGACATAAAAATGACCAACAGATATATGAAAAAGTGCTCCACATCAGTAATCATCAGAGAAATGCAACAAATACATGAAAAAATACTCAACATCATTAATCATCAGAAAAATGTAAATCAAAAGTACAATGAGATATCATCTCACCCCAATTAATGGGTTATTATCAAAAAGACAAAAAATAACAAATGCTGGTGAGAATGCAGAGAAAGGAGACTATTAGTACACTGCTGGTTGGAATGTAAATTAGTACAGCCCATTATGGGAAACAGTATGGAGGTTCCTCAAAAAAACTACAAATAGAACTACCATATGATCCAGCAATCCACTGCTGGGCATTTATCCAAAGGAAAGGAAATCAGTATATCGATGACACATCTGCACCCTCATGTTTATTGCAGCACTATTCACAATAGCCAAGATATGGAATAACCCTTGATGTCCAGCAGCAGAAAAATACATAAAGAAAATATGGTGTATACACACAATGAAATACTATTCATCCATAAAAAAGAACAAAATCCTGTCATTTACAGCAACATGAATGGAACTGGGAGACACTATGTTGAGTAAAATAAACTAGGAACAAAAAATTAAACACTGTACATTTTCATTCATATGTGAAAGCTTAAAAAAGTTTATCTAAAGAAGTAAAAGGTAGAACAAAGGATACTAGAGGCTGGGAAGGTCAGGGAAAGGAGGGAATAGGGATGATTTGTTAAAGGATACAAAATTCTAGCAGATAGAGGAATAAGTTCTTGTTTTCTATAGCACAGTAGGATAATTATAATTTAAAATAATATAGTGTATAGTTTCAAATAACTAAAAGAAGGATATTGAATGTTCCCAATGCAAATAAATTATAAATGTTCGAGATGATAGATGTAGTAATTACCTTGATCTGATCACTACACATTATATGTATTGAAACATCACTATGTGCCACATAAATATGTACAAATAATATATGTCAACTTTTTAAAAGTATACTATATTAAATATAAAGAAGAAATGATATACCTTAAATATATACAATTCTTACTCATCAATTATACTTCAATAAGATAAAAATAATTTTTAGAGAGTACAGAATTTTGGCATATGAACATATGTGTGTATATGGGTATGTGCATATGTATATAATTCATATATGTATACCAATGAAATATTAATAGACCCAAATATATATGGAAGCATAACAAATGATAAAGAAAGCATTAAACACTGAGGTAGGTGGATGGTGAAGATTGGCTTCTTTCGTAAGTAGTGTGCAAATACATACCTGGACAATATGGCTTTGGATCTGCGTTGCATACTTCATACTGAAGTAAATACTAGTTGGATTAAAAAATTGTATTGTGAAAACAGAAGGTCATAAAAGATCTTAGAGTGAGGAAAGCCTTTCTATGTATGATTTTTACAAAGAGGTTCATTAAGAATATGTAAATTAACTAATAAACTCATAATTTTCTAAATAATTATCAATAACCTAGAACAAGTCAAATATATACATATTAGAAAATCATTACCACTCAAGCTACAATCAGTTGATTTCTTTAATACAGAAAAAATAATATTTTTTAATTTTTTAGAAAGCTAATCTCCCAAAATAGGCAAAAGACATATAAGCACTTTATAGAAAAAAAATGGCCCTCAAATTATGAAATGACTTCACTTTCCCTTAGAATGTGCAAAATGCAATTGAAAAGGAAAATGAGATACAATTCCAACGATATGATACAATTTTTTATTTATCAGGTTGGCAAATCAGGATGTTTGCTTACACACTGTATTATATTTTTCTGTTTGTCAGAAAATAAGCATTTTCATAATTTGTCAGTAGGAGTGTAAATTGACATATGTTGTCAACATTTTTAAAACATAAATCATTTTATTAAGCAATTCTACCTCTAGGTATTTGTCCTACAGATGTTCTCATACAAATGAAAAATGACACATGTATACAGAAGTACTGAAATGTTGGTGATAGCAAAATATTAGAAAATCTTAAATGCCTAGCAATAAGAAACGAACTGTATATATATTATAGGGCATTAAAATAGAAGTTTCTCCTGAGACATATATGAAGTTCCAAAGATAGACTGTTATACATAGAACTTACAGAGCACATTTTAAAAATAATCACTACATCAAATTTTAAAACTTCCATTCAACAACAACAAAAAAATCAACAAAGTGAAAAAAATCCCATATATAATGGGAGAAAGTATTTGCAAATCATATATCAGTTCTTATATAAGTTCTTAATATCCCCAATTCATATAGAACTACAATGCAGCAATAAGAAATCAAATAACCTATTTGTAAAATGGGCAAATCAGAGCAATCAGACAAGAGAAAGAAATAAAGGGATCCTCATCTCTCACCTTACATAAAAATCAACGCAAGATGGATCAAAGACTTAAATCTAAGACCTGAATCCATAAAATTTCTAGAACATTGGAAAAACTCCTCTAGACATGGGCTAAGAATTAATGACGAAAACCCCGAAAGTAAATGCAACAAAACCAGAAATGAATGGACCTAATTAAACTAAAAAGCTTCTGCACAGCAGAATAATCAGGATAATAAACAGATAACAAGAAAATATTGGCAAACTATGCATCCGGCAAAGACTAAGATTCAGAATGTGCAAGGAACTCAAATTAGCAAGAAACAATCACATCAAAAAATGGTCTAAGGACATAAACAGACAATTATCATAAGAAGATATTCAAGCAGCCAACAAACTTAGGAAAAAACGCTCAACATCACTAATTATCAGGGAAATGCAAATCAAAACCACAATGTGACACTACCTTACTCCTGCAAGAATGGCCATAATTTGAAAGTCAAAAAATAATAGATGTTGGCATAGATGTGGTGAAAAGGGAACACTTTTACACTGCTGGTGGCAAAGTAAACCAGTACAACCACTATGGAAAACAGCATGGAGATTCCTTAAAGAACTAAAAGTACAACTACCATTCAATCCAGCAATCCCACTACTGAGTATCCACCCAAACAAAAAGAAGTCATTATATGAAACAGACACATGCAAACGCATGTTTATATCAACACAATTCACAATTGCAAGGATATGAAAACAACCTAAATACCCATCACCCAGTGAGTGGATAAAGAAATTATGAGATAGATAGATAGATAGATAGATAGATAGATAGATAGATAGATAGATAGATACACACACACACACATATGCACACACACACCCTGGAATACTACTCAGCCATAAAAAGGAACAAAATAATGTTTTTTGCAGCAACTTGGATGGAACTGGTGGCCATTATTCTAAGTGAAGTAACTCAGGAATGGAAAACCAAATATTGTATGCTCTCACTTGTAAGTGGGAGGTAAACTATGAGGACACAGAGGTATAAGAATATAATAGTCTTTGGGGAAGATATAATGGTCTTTGGGGAATGTAGTGGGGAAAGCTTGGGAGGTGGTGAGACATAAAAGACTATATAGTTAGTACAGTGCACACTGTTAGGTGATGGGTGCACTAAAATCTCAGAAATCACCACTATAGAACTTACCCATGTAACCAAAAACCACTTGTACCCCAAAAAGTATTGAAATAAAATTTAAAAATAAAAAATAAAAATGGGCAAAAGACTTAAGTAGACATTTCTCCAAAGACGATGTACAAATGGCCAATAAGCATATGAAAAGATGCTCAACATCACTAATCATAAGAGAAATGCAAACCAAAACCACAATGAGGTATTTCCTCATACCCACTAGGGTGACTACAATTTAAAAACAGAAAATAACCGGTATTAGCAGACATGTAGAGAAGGTGGAACTCTCGTACACTGTTGGTGAGACTGTAACATGGTGCAACATCTATGGAAAAAAGTATGATTCTTAAAAAACTTACAAATACAACAACCATATGATGATCTACCAATCCCACTTCTGGGTATATATTCCAAAAACTTGAAAGCAAGGACTTTAAGAGGTATTTGCACAATCATGTTTATAGCAGCACTATTTACAATACCAAGAGGTGAAAATAACCCATATGTCCATTGACAGATGAATGGATAAACAGAATGTAGTATAAAGATACAAAGGAATTCTATGCAGACTTTAAAAGGCAGGAAATCCTGTTACATGATACAACACGGATAAACCTTAAAAACATTATGCTAAGTTAAATAAGGCAGCCACAAAAGGACAAATATGATTCCATTCATATGAAGTATCCAAAGTAGTCAAATTCTTAGATATCAGAAGTAAAATGGTGATTATCAGGGGCTGAGGAAAGAGGACTATGGGGATATAGTTGTTTTAAAATGTTTCAGTTCTGAGAGGCAAAAAAGTTCTAGAGATCTATATTGCAGCAGTATAAATGTAAACACTACTGAACTGTACATGTAAAAATGGCTAAGATGGTAAATACTATATGTGGTTTTTACACAATACAGAAATTAAAAATACAAAATCACTAACACATTTTACTTTTTGAATATTTGGTATCACTATAAGCACTTTACATGAATTGATTCATTTAAATGTTACAAATCTATGAGAACATTATGCTATTATCTCAATTTTATGGAAGAGAAAACTGAATTTCAGAAAGTTTAATTTCCCTTGTAACAGGCAAATGTGGGGTATTAGTCTATTCTCACATTGCCATAAAGAACTGCCTGAGACTGGGTGATTTACAAAGAAAAGAGGTTTAATTGACTCACAGCTCTGCATAGCTGGGAAGACCTCAGGAAACTTACAATCATGGCAAAAGGGGAAGCAAGCGCCTTTTCACAAGGCAGCAGGAGAGAGAGGAGGGAACAAGAGCACGGGAAACTGCATTACAAAACCACCAGATTTTTTAAGAACTCACTCATTAACATGAGGACAACATGCAGGAAACTGCTCCCATGATCCAATCACCTTTTGACACATGGGGATTGCAATTCAAGATGAGATTTGGGTGGGGACAACAAAGTCTCACCATATCAGGCAGAATGTGAATGGGCTCGTTTGTTTCTTGAATCTGTGCCTCAAAATACTAAGCTATACTACCTTTTCTTTGCCTATTCGGAACCAGTTTCAAGACTAGTGAAAGTCTCAGCTGGATCAAGGATACAAAAATAGCTCAGAGTATGGAAAGAGGGAGGATTTTGTGAAGCTATTTCCTTGGAGAGAAATGCTGCACTGATATAAAGAGAAAAGAATGAGGGATGTTCCTCCTTGAAGCTCAAGGAAGAAACAGGTACAAAGGCAAAATTTAAGAGGACTATCTTTGATTAGTATGCATAGTGCTGCTATAAACATTCATGTGGAAATTTTTCTTGGGTATATCAATAGTGACAGAAAATAGAGTAGAGGTTGCCTAGGCTGGGGGTGAGATAAGGCAAAAAGGGAGTGGCTGCTGATATGCTTTTTAATGGGGTGATTAAAATGTTCTAAAATTCTGATGGCTGAAAACTCTTAGAAAATACTAAAAACTATTCAACTGTATTCTTTTAATAGATGAATTCTCTTTTTTTGGCTCTTACCACAAATTGCTTTATAAAAGAATAAAACATTGTTGATACTATCAGCAGTACATATATGGTATGCCAATTCCTCTCTGCAGTCTTGCTAGTTTGGGATGGGCATTCTTTCTCTTTTTTTTATTTCAATCGTTTTGGGGGAACAGGTGGTGTTTAGTTACATGAATAAATTATTCAGTGGTGATCTCTGATATCTTGGTACACCCATCACTCAAGCAGTGTACACTGAACACAATATTTAGTCTTTTATCCTTCACCGCCTCACAATCTTCCCCCTGAGTCCCCAGAGTCCATTATAAAATTATTTTACCTTTGTGTATCTTAGCTCCCACTTATAAGTGAGAAGATATGATGTTTGGTTTTCCATTCCTGAGTTACTTCACTTACAATAATGGTCTCCAACTCCATCCAGGTTGCTGCAAAAAACATTATTTTGTTCCTTTTTATGGCTTAGTATTCCAGGGTATGTATGTGTGTGCGCGTGCGTGTGTGTGTGTGTGTATCACATTTTCTTTATCCACTCATGGGTGATGGGCACTTAGGCTGGTTCCATATATTTACAATTGCACATTATGCTGCTATAAACATGCATGTGCATGTGTCTCTTTCATATAATGACTTCTTTTTCTCTAAGTAGATACCCAGTAATGGGATTGCTGGATTCAACGCTAGTTGTACTTTCAGTTCTTTAAGGAATCTCTATACTATTTTCCATAGCAGTTATGCTAGTTTACATTCCCACCAGCAGTGTAAAAGTGTTCCCTTTTCACCATATCCATGCCGACATCTATTATTTTTTGATTTTTAAATTATTGCCATTCTTGCAGCAGTAAGGTGGTATTGCATTGTGGTTTTGATTTGCATTTCCCTGATAATTAGTGACGTTGAGCATTTTTTCAAAGGTCTGTTGGCCATTTGTATATCTTCTTATGAGAATTGTCTATTCACATCTTTAGATCACTTTTTGATGGGATTATTTGAATTTTTCTTGCTGATTTGTTGTAATTCCCTGTAGATTCTGGATATTAGTCCTTTGTTGAATGCATAGTTTGCAAAGATTCGCTCCCACTCTGTGGGCTGCCTGTTTAGTCCACTGATTATTTATTTTGCAGTGCATAAGCCCTTTAGTTTAAGTCCTATTTACCTTTGTTTTTGTTGCATTTCCTTTTGGTTTCTTGGTCATGAAATCTTTGCCTAAGCCAATGCCTGAAGAGTTTTTCCAATGTTATCTTCTATAACTTTTATGAACTCAGGTCTTAGATTTAAGTCTTTGATCCACCTTGAGTTGATATTTGTATAAGGTGAGAGATGAGGATCCAGTTTCATTCTTCTACTTGTGACTTCCCAGTACTATTTATTAAATAGGATGCCCTTTCCCCAATTTATGTTCTTGTATGCTTTGTCAAAAATCAGTTGGCTGTAAGTATTTGGGTTTATTTCTGGGTTCTCTATTGTGTTCCATTGTTCTATGTGCCTGTTTTTATACAGGTATAATGTTGTTAACTGTAGTCTTGTAGTATAGTTGAAGTCAAGTAATGGGATACTTCCAGTTTTTTGTTTGTCTGTTTGTTTTGCTTACTATTGCTTTGTCTACGCATGCTCTTTTTGGGATCCATATAAATTCTGGATTGTTATTTCTAGTTCTGTGAAGAATGATGGTCATATTTTGATGGGAATTGCACTGAATTTGTAGATTGCTTTTGGCATTTTCACAATACTAATTCTTCATTAACACAATTTAATAATATTCTTTCTACTTATGAACATGAGATGTGTTTCCATTTATTCGTGTCATCTGTAATTTCTTTCAGCAGTTATCTAGTTTTCTTTGCAGAGATCTTTCATGTTCTTGATTAAGTATATTTCTAAGTATTTTATTTTACTTTTTGTAGCTGTCATAAACATTGACTTCTTTATTTCTCAGTTTGGTTGCTGTTGGTGTATAGCAGTACTCCTGATTTGTGTACATTGATTTTGTATCCTGAAACTTTAATGAATTCATTTATCCAAACTAGAAGCTTTTTGAATGAGTCTTTAAGGTTTTCTAGGTAAACAATCATATCATTGTTGAACAGTGATAGATAGATTACCAATTTGGATGCCTTTATTTCTTTCTCTTGTCTGATTGCTCTGACTCGGACTTCCAGTACTATGTTGAATAGAAGCGGTAAAAGTGAACATCCTTGTCTTGTTTTAATTCTCAGGGGATTTCTTTCGAATTTTCCCTGTCCAGCATAATGTTGGCTGTGGGTTTGGCATGGATGGCTTTTATTACCTTAAAGTATGTCCCTTCTATGCCAATTTTGCTGAGGGTTTTAATCAAAAAGGGATGCTGGATTTTGTCAAATGTTTTTTCAGTGTCCCTTGAGATGATTGTATGATTTTTGTTTCTACTTCTGTTTATGAGGTGTATCACATTTATGGACTTGCCCATGTTAAACCAACCCTGCATTCCTGGTATGAAACCCACTTGAACATGTGTATGATCTTTTTGATATGCTGTTTGATTCAGTTAACTAGTATTTTGTTGGGTATTTTTGTATCACTGTTAATCAGGAATATTGTTATTTAGTTTTCATTTTGTTATGTTCTTTCCCGATTTTGGTATTAGGATAATAATGGTTTCATAGAATGATTTATGGAGAATTCCCTCTTTATCTTTTGGAATCATTTCAATAGGGTTGATACCAATTCTTCTTTGAATGTCTAATAAAATTTAGTTGTGATTTCACTGGTCCTGGACTTTTATTGTGGTTGGCAATATTTTATTACTGTTTCAACTTCACTTCTTGTTATTGGTCCATTCAGAATTTCTATTTCTTCCTGGTTTAATCTAGGAGGTTTATATATTTCCAGGAATTTATCCATCTCCTCTAGGTTTTCTAGTTTGTGTGCATAAAGGTGTTCATAGTAGCCTTGAAAGATCTTTTGTATTTCAGTGGTATTGGCTGTAATATCTTCCATTTCTTTTCTAATTGAGCTTTGGATGTTCTATCTTTTCTTAATCTTGCTAATGACCTATCAATTTTGTTTCTTTTCAAAGAAAAAGGTTATGTTTCATTATTTTTTTTTGTATTTTTTTGTTTCAATTTCATTTAGTTCTGCTTGATCTTTGTTATTTCTTTTCTTCTGCTGGGTTTCATTTTGGTTTGTTCTCGTTTCTCTAGTTCCCCGAGGTGTGAGCTTTGATTGTCTATTTGTGTTCTTTCAGACTTTTTCATGTAGGCATTTAATGTTATGAACTTTCCTTTTAGCACTGCTTTTCCTGTATCACAGAGATTTTGATAGGTTGTGTCACTATTATCATTCAGTTTAAATAATTTTTAAATTTCCATCTTGATTTCATTGTTGGTCCAAAAATCATTCAGGAGCAGATTATTTAATTTCCATGTATTTGTATAGTTTTGATGATTCTTTGGAGTTGATTTCCAATTTTATTCCACTGTGGTCTGAGAGAGTACTTGATATAATTTCTATTTTCTTAAAATTTGTTGAGACTTGTTTTGTGGTTTATCATATGGTCTATCTTGGAGGATGTTCTATGTGCTGATGAAAAGAATGTATTTTCTGCAGTTGTTGGGTAGAATGTTCTGTAAATATCTGTTAAGTTCATTTGTTTTAGAGTATACTTTAAGTCCATTATTTCAATCTTGATGACCTGTCTAGTTCTATCAGTGGAGTACTGAAGTCCCCCATTATTATCGTGTTGCCACCTATCTCATTTCGTAGGTCCAATGGTAAATATTTTATAAATTTGGGAACTCCAGTGTTAGGGGCATATATATTTAGGACTATGATATTTTCCTGTTGGACTACTCCTTGTATCATTATATAATGTCCCTCTTTGTCTTTTTAAACTGTTGTTGCTTTAAAGTCTGTTTTGTCTGGTACAAGAATAGCTACTCCTGATCACTTTTGGTTTCCATTTGAATGGAATATCTTTTTCCACCCCGTTACCTTAAGCTTATGTAAGCCCATGTGTGTTAGGTGACCCCCTTGAAGACTGCAGATACTTGGTTGGTAGATTTTTATCCATTCTGCCATTCTGTGTCTTTTAAGTGTAACACTTAGCCCATTTACATTCAACATCGGTATTGAGGTGTGAGGTAATGTTGTATTCATCATGCTAGTTGTTGCCTGAATACTTCATTTTTTCATTGAGTTATTGTTTTATACATCTTGTGAGATTTCTGTTTTAAGGAGGTTCTATTTTGGTGTATTTGGAGGTTTTGTTTCAAGATTTAGAACTCCCTTTAGCATTTCTTGGCGTGATGACTTGGTAGTGGCAAGTTCTCTCAGCATTTGTCTGAAAAAGACTTTAACTCTCCTTCATTTATGAAGCTTCATTTCACTGGGTACAAAATTCTTGGCTGATAATTATTTTGTTTAAGGAGGTTAAATAGAAGACTCTAATCCCTTCTAGCTTGCAGGGTTTCTGCTGAGAAATCTTCTGTTAATCTGATAGGTTTTCCTTTATATAGAGTACCTGATGATTTTGCCTCACAGCTCTTAAGATTCTTTCCTAAATCTTGACTTTAGATAACATGATAACTATATGCCTAAGTGATGATCTTTTGGCAATGAATTTCCTGGGTATTCTTTGAGCTTCTTGTATTTGGATGTCTAGATCTCTAGCAAGGCAAGGAACATTTTCCTGGAATATTTCCTCAGATATGTTTTCCAAACTTTTAGATTTCTCTTCTTCCTCGAGAACAACAATTATTCTTAGGTTTGATTATTTAAAATAATTCTGCACTTCTTGGAGGCTTTGTTCATTTTTTAAAATTCTTTTTTCGTTGTCAGATTGAGTTAATTGAAAAGTCTTGTCTTTGAGCTCTGAAGTTCTTTCTTCTAACTGCTAGAGTCTATTGTTGAAACTTTCCAGTGTATTTTGCATTTCTCTAAGTGTGTCTTTCATTTTAGAAGTTGTGATTGTCTTTTCTTTATGATATCTATTTCTCTGGAGACTTTTTTCCTCCATATCCTGTATTTTTTAAAAAAATTTCCTTAACTTGGTTTTCACCTTTCTGTGGTGCCTCTTTGAGTGGCTTAATAATCAGCCTTCAGAATTCTTTATCTGATAATTCAGAGATTTCTTCTTGGTTTGGATCCATTGCTTGAGAGCTAGTATAATCTTTTGGGGGGTGTTATAGAAACTTGTTTTGCCATATAACCAGAATTAGTTTTTTGGTTCCTTCTCTTTTGTGTAGACTATTTCAGTGGAAAGGTCTGAAACTCAAGGTCTGCTGTTCAGATTCTTTTGTTTCACAGGGTGATCCCTTGATATGGTGCTCTCCTCCTTTCCCTAGGGATGGGGCTTCTGAAGAGACAGACTGCAGTGATTGTTATTGCCCTTCTGGGTCTAGCCATCTAATGGGATACCAGGGTCCAGGCTGATGCTGGGGAATTTCTGCAGAGTCCTGTGATATGATCCATCTTCAGGTCTCCAAGCCATGAATACCAGTACCTATTCCAGTGGGAGTGGCAGGGAAATGACGTGGACTCTGTGGTAGTCCTTTGTTGTACTTTTGTTTAGTGCACTAGGTTTCTTGAATGCTGGTTATGCTAGCAGTGAAGTTGTCACAGGAATGGGCTCAGGACCTCTAGTTAGGTGTTGTAGGCAGTGGAATTAGCTGTTGTTTTCTCCTTTTTTGGAGCAGGGTTGTTCTGAGTTGCTATAATGGCCTGAGTTGGTTGGCCTCTAGTCAGGAGGTGGCACTTTCATGACAGCACCAGCTTAAGTAGTAGAAGGGGGATAAAATCTTGCCCTACACCAGCCAGGATGAGTACTCACGTTTCTCAGGTGATGGGTGGGGCTATAGAGCTCCCAAAAGCTTATGTCTTTTGCCTTCGGCTACCAGAATGGTAGAGAAATATTACCAGGAGGGGGCAGAATTAGGCGAGTCTGAGCTCCGACTCTCCTTGGGCAGGGTTTGCTGCAGGCACCATGGGAGATGAGGATGTGGTTGTCAAATTAATGGAGTTATGTTACCAGGGGGATTATGGCTGCCTCTGCTACATCATACAGGTCATCAGGGAAGTGGGAGAAAACTGGCGGGGACAGGCCTCATCCTGCTCCCATGCAGCCAGCAAGACCAGTCTCATTCCCACCGTGCGCCCCCCCCAACCACACCAAGATTATATCCAGGCAGAGGGCAAGCAGGGCTGAGATCTTGCCCCAGGCTACCAGCCTCCCCACTGAGAAAGCAACAGGGCTCTCAGGCCTCGCCCTTCTCTGCCTGCCCACCCACCCTGCTACCCACACTGTTGGCTGTGGCTTCTGTGCTGGTGTCTGCACTTCCTGTTCATGCTCCTGGATTCTGCTCAGGAAAATTCATGCTCAGGTGAAATCATTACAAAGTTTAGCTAGGAGTTTCCTTCACCCTCTGGCCCCTCCCCAATTTCACTGGCTGCCTTCTCTTCTCCAAGGACCTCTGTGAGATAAAGCTAGGAATGGTTTCCTTGGGCTCGAGCTGGGGACCAGGAGTGCCTATGGGGCTCTTCCCACTGCTTCTTCTACTTTTATATTTCACTCATCTCTCTAAATCTGTTTCAGATTTAAGTAAGGTTAAACCCTTCTCCTGTGATCTGGATTTTCAGATTCCCCAGTGGGGATGTGGGTTCAGAGGCAGACTTTTCCCCCTCATACTTTGGGAACTCACAGTTGTGCTGTCTCAGGGCATTTTCCGCAACAAGCCACGTCTTTCAAAGGGTCTATGAATTCTTTCAGATTTTCTAGTATGTTCCAGTGGTGGTTCTTGGAGCAGAGGTTCACAATGTGAGTCTCCAGATGCTGTTCTGTCTATCCAAGTGGGAGCTGCATGTTAATCCTGACTCCTAGACTTCATTTTGGTCTTTTTCCTGTGTTAATAGATGAATTCTATGACATGTGAATATCTCAATAAAGCTTTTATTAAAATTATTTAAGGTGATGCCAAAAACACAGTAATCAAGATAAGAAATAGTTTAATGCAAGATTTGAAAAAATAAAAATGCAAAAACAACCCATGTTAAGCAAAATATCAAAAAGGTAAATAAAGACAGGCTGTTGTTTGCTTTATGACCTTACCGTATTGGGTGATGAAAGAGTCATTTCCAAACAGCCCTCATTGCAGGGCAGAAAGCCATACGTCCTTCTCACTGGGTATATTTATGTGGGTTGACAAAAGCACACAAACATATTAGACAATAGTGAGACTTTGCATAGTTATTTGGGGTGTGTGTGTTTGGGTGTGGGGAGAAATTTAAACTTTTTTCATTTTGTTCAAAATATGGGAGGATATTTTGATAAGTGTACATAGGGGTGCAGGTTTTTATTCTGCTTCAGGTGCCAGTGTGGCTTGGCAAGGTAGTGGGAAGGAGCTTCTGTTGGGACCAGTGAGATAACTTAAGATGTGTTCCCCGCAGCGGCCCAACTATCTGGGAGCTGAGAAGTTCAAAGGGTGACAAAAAAAGCTAACTTACCACTTGATAGTGATATCAAGAGAGTTCTGTGTTGAGAATGGCCCACAGTCCCAAGCTTGGCAGGATAAAACATGTAATTTTTCCAGGTCCAGTTATAGATGGGAGAGAGAGAACCAAGTTGAGGCAATCTTTACTTAACCTAAGAGGGCTATTGGTAACTGGCAAAGAATGAGGGGACTCATCACTTGAGCCACTGTGTAGGATGGACTGTCAGAGAAATGTAAGTTGAAACTGGAGAGAAAAAGACATGCCGAAGGAAAAGGTTCATGTCTCATGTCAAGAGAGGTATATTTGATGGGACTCAGCAGGGAATCTCTGAAAAGCCCACCAGGGAGAGTTCGTTTTAAACATATGCCAGGTCTACAGAACATGAAGAATGCAGCTTAAAAGAGACTAGTCCACATTTCTTACTCTTTCCCATTCTCCTAGCTCTGAAATCCTAAACTCTGAGGGCTTAGAAACCAGCACACTTCAAGGTGCGGGGAGGCAGTTTACAAGGGCTCCATAAGGAAGAAAAGTTTCACATCAAAACAATTCTGTTGCCCTTTTCTTCTGCAGACTTCTAACATAAAGTTTGTTTGGAGAGTAGATTTTTTGTTAAATCTATTTTGAATTGCTTATCTCTGGATGGGTGCAGTGGCTCAAACCTGTAATCTCAGCCCTTTGGGAGGCTGAGGTGGGCAGACTGCTTGAGTCTTGGAGTTCAAGACAAGAACCACCTGGGCAACATGGTGAAATTCCATCTCTGTTAATAAATAAATAAATAAATAAATAAATAAATAAATAAGAAATTGAATTGAATTGCTTATTTCTGAATTTTGAAAAATCTCCGGCATGTGCATTCTGATTTTTGAATTTGGTCTGGGTTGTGACAAAGTGACTTTGGAACTGACTCTTGTTTCTCAAGAGGGAGGAGGGAAGTCATGAGAATCTGCCCTAATTCCCACCTAGAGGCAGGCGGAGAAGATTATGGGAACTGAATAAATTTTAAAGGAGTGTAGGCAGAAACAAAAGTTTATTTATATTATATCTCATGAGCCTGAGTTACATAATTTATATATGAATACAAAATGAAATGTTATGCACAATTCAAAAGAGTGCAGAAGTTGAATAAGTTTTTATATGAAACCACCTTCAAGATACAATTTTTAAATAAATATTAAACTGTGTATGCTATGTGCTATTAAGTAACTTAAGACTAAAACAATTATTTAAAGATGAATTTAAAAACAGAAGAATGGAGAAAAGAGGGATTGCAAACTTAAGGAAATATGAGATGGAAACAATATCATTAAAGAACTAATAATAAATTTCAAAAGTAAGGAATAATTGAGATAGTAATAGTAAATACAGATTTCTTTTTAAAAAAGGGATGACATTAAACAACCAGCAAAAAGCTCATAGAACTGGAGAACTGACAAATTCTGTGCAATACAGCAATGTATTTTAGGTACAAACACACACACACACACACACACACACACACAGAGGAACAAATCAGTGTATCCAAAGATATAATTAAAAAACAAAAACAAAAACAAAAACTAATGAAGAAACTTTCTCTGAAATGAAGCAAAAATTTAAACTTCAGATTGAAAAGGAACATATATTCCAAGGAAACTTGACACAAACACTCAACCCTGAGGTAAGTCATTATTTGGTTTCATATCATTCCACAGTAACATACATAACAGAAGCCATTGGAAAATATCTAAGAAATTTTGAAGGAAAAGAAACATAATGCAATATTACAAACCTTCAAGGTATGCAAAATATCCATGTATATAAGATATAAAACTGCAATAGATAGAGCTTATAGATGTCTTCAAACATGCACCCTTCTCCACTAAAGAGAAAACCAGGTAAGTACACATTACGTGATAATGAAATCCAGCTACTTAAGAAATGACTGAAAGGTAAGAAAATGAGGAAATACATAAGGTCTTGAGTGAACATCAAATCCATCGAAAATATATTTAAATAATTATAGAACAGAATATAAATGTGTAAACCTTGGCAATATATAAATAAATATTATAAATAACAAGATCAAGAGATGGAAGAGGGGAAAAAGAAAAGGCCAATGTCTGTTTTCTTTCAGAACAGGAAAACAATTGATGCCATAGCAATTAACATATGTATATTTTAGAGCTATAATTTCAACATTTTAATGTTTTCAATAATCTCTTCTTAACTTTTAGATGGATCTCTTAAAAAATACCACATTCTGTACTAAATAAAACATTTATTTGAAGTACAGAATTCCACTCCAATTCATTTCAGCTTCATTTGGCTTCTTTCTACTTCAATACTTATTTATAAAAATAGCATGTATTATATGTTAATAATGGTTAAAAAAAGGATTTGGAGTGATTTTTTTTAAACCTCTTTTTACTTTTCTGCATGACTTGAACTCATTATAATGAGCAAGTGTTATATATACAAAATCAATAGTAATTTTTCTTTTAAAAATGAACAAGAAAGACAAAATCAGAGAGACATTTAATTTTTTCAACAAACTGATTTTGAGCTCAATAAAGACAGTGTTGTAATTTAATTATTTCTCAGACTTAAGATTTTTCTCTGTACTTGGACAGATCTCATCTCCAAATTCCAGATAAGCCCCTCCATTTGAAAATCCTTTGATTCTGTAAACATAATTTAGCATGCAGAATAAGTCCTAGTACTTAAATTACTGACTTGGCTGCTAAATCAGCAGCATAGATGTGATCCAGGGTTGGAGCCAGAGGAAATGATGAAGGTTTGAGACTAAATATTATTACATGATAATAAGAATGCAAAAAACTGCTTTTACTTTTTATAAAGCCATATTTTGATCAGTTCCGTGTGCTTATACCTGTACCCATTTCATGTGAGTTGATCACCATTTCTTCATTTGGGGTATGGAAGTCAGGTTTTTATCAATGCTTTCCTCATACACATTAAGCATGAAAACCAATAGATACAGAACATGAACTACAGAACCACATACACTTTTTAAATGGTACATTCATACAGGCTACTGCACAGTAATTCCCTCCTCAATCTCCTTAGAATTTTCACTACATTATATGAATTTCCTAAGGTCAAAGAGCCTGACACATTTTTATTTGTATTTTGTCTTTGTGAATCCTAGAGAATAGATATTTTTACAAATACATGTTTACGATGAGAATTTGTTTACTCACTACCTAGATGTGGAAGGAAGAATAATGGCCCCCACCCAAGATGTTCACATTCTAATCCTCAGAATTTGTAAATTTTTATATGGCATAGGAGAATTAAGGTTGTAGATGGAATTAAAGTAGCTAATCAGATCAGCTAGAGATAGGGAGATTATCCTGAATTATCTGTGCAGACTCAAGGTAATCATGAGGTTCCTTATAAGTGCAAGAGGAAGGCAGGAGAGTCAGTGTCAGAGTGATGCAACATGAGATTCAACCTGCCACTTTTGGTGTCGAAGATGAAAAGGGGCCAGAAGCTAAAGAATGCGACTGCCCTCTAGAAGCTGGAAAAGGCAAGGAAACAGATTCTTCTCTATTGTTAACAGAAGACTCTTAGTCCAGTAAGACCCAATTTGAATTTCAGACCTTCAAAACTTTGTGTTGCTGAATTGCGTTGTTTTAAGCCAGAAAGTTTATGGTAGTTTGTTAGATAAGCAATAGACAATACAGTAAAGGTTAAAACGAGACACAGTGTTCTTCCCTGGACCACATTTCTGGATGTCCATGAATACAGGGTATCCCTTAGGAAAAACTTAAAGTTGCTGTCTTGGGCCACTTGTTCCCTGTCAACACCCTACTGCTCCTTCTGGGTAGCTTTGCTTCATAGAAACCATAGAATTCCAGGGCAAGATGGCCAAATAGGAATAGTTCTAGTCTGCAGCTCCCAGTGATATCAATGCAGAAGGCAGGTGATTTCTGCAGTTCCAACTGAGAAAGCCAGCTCATCTCACTGGGACTGGTTAGACTGTGAGTGTAGCCCAAGGAGGGTGAGCCAAAGCAGGGTGGGCGCATTGCCTCACCTAGGAAGCACAACAGGTCAGGGAACTCCCTCCTCTAGCCAAGGGAAGCCATGGGGGACTGTGCCATGAGGAATGCTCTATTTCGGCCCATACTACACTTTCCCCATGGCCTTCACAACCCACAGACCAGGAGTTTCCCTCAGGTGCCTACACCAACAGGGCACTGGGTTTCAAGCACAAAATTGGGCAGCTGTTTGGGCAGACACTGAGCTAGCTGCAGGAGTTTTTTTCATACCCCAGTGGTGCCTGGAATGCCAATGACACATAACCCTTCCCTCCCGTGGAGAGAGGGCGGAATACAGGGAGCCAAGTGGTCTAGCTCAGCGGATCCCAGCCTCACGGAGCCCAGCAAGCTAAGATCCACTGGCTTAAAATTCTTGTGGCCAGCACAGCAGTCTAAAATTGACCGAAGACGCTGGAGCTTGGTGGGGTAAGGGCATCTGCCATTACTAAGGCTGGAATAGGCGGTTTTCCCTTCACAGTGTAAACAAAGCTGCTGGGAAGTTCAAACCGGGCAGAGCTCTGCAAAGTTGGGAAGTTCAAACTGGGTGCTGCTCTGCAAAGCTGCTGTAGTCAGACTGTCTCTCCAGATTCCTCCTGTCTGGGCAGAGCATCTCTGACAGAAACACAGCAGCCTCAGTCAGGGGTTTATAGATATAACTCCCATCTCCCTGGGATAGAGCACCTGGGGAAAGGGGCGGCTGTGGATGCAGCTTTAGCAGACTTAAATGTTCCTGCCTGCAGCTCTGAAGAGAGCAGCAGATCTTTCAGCACAGAACTTGAGCTCTGCTAAGAGACAGACAGCCCCCTCAAGTGGGTCCCTGACCCCAGTGCCTCCTGACTGGGAGACACCTCCCAGCAGGGGTCAACAGACAACTCATACAGGAGAACTCTGGCTGGCATCTGGCAGGTGCCCCTCTGGGACGAAGATTCCCGAGGAAGGAACAGGGAGCAAGCTTTGCTGTTCTGCAGCCTCTACTCATGATACCCAGGCAAACAGAGTCTGAAGTGGACCTCCAACAAACTCCAGCAGACTTGCAGCAGAGGTGCCTGACTGTTGGAAGGTAAATGAACAAAGCGATACCATCAACATTAACAAAAAGGACGTCCACGCAAAAATCCCATCCGAAGGTCACCAACATCAAATATCAAAGGTAGATAAATTCACGAAGATGAGGAAAAACCAGCGCAAAAACGCTGAAAATTCCAAAAACCAGAATGCCTCTTCTCCTCCAAAGGATCACAACTTCTTGCCAGGAAGGGAACAAAACTGGATGGAGAATGAGTTTGATGAATTGACAGAAATAGCTGCAGAAGGTGGGTAATAACAAATTCCTTTGAGCTAAAGGAGCATGTTCTAACCCAATGTAAGGAAGCTAAGAACGTTGAAAAAAGGTTAGACTAATTGCTAATTAGAATAACCAGTTTAGAGAAGAACATAAATGACCTGATGTAGCTGAAAAACACAGCATGAGAATTCTGTGAAGCATAAAGTATCAATAGCCAAATCGATCAAGCAGAAGAAAGTATATCAGAGATTGTAGATCAACTTAATGAAATGGGGTGTGAAGACAAGATTAGAGAAAAAAGTATAAAAAGAATGAACAAAGCCTTCAAGAAATATAAGACTATGTGAAAAGACCAAACCTACATTTGATTGGTGTACCTGAAAGTGATGGGGAGAATGGAACCAAGCTGGAAAACACTCTTCAGGGTATTTCCAGGAGAACTACCCCAACCCAGCAAAACAGGCCAACATTCAAATTCAGGAAATACAGAGAACACCACAAAGAAACCCCTTGGGAACAGCAACTCCAAGACACATAATTGTCAGATTCACCAAGGTTGAAATGAAGGAAAAAATGTTAAAGGTAGCCAGAGAGAAAGGTCAGGTTCCCTACAAAATGAAGCCCATCAGACTAACAGTGGATCTCTCTGCAGAAACCCTACAAGCCAGAAAAGAGTGGGGGCCAACATTCAACAATCTCAAATAAATGAATTTTCAACCCAAAATTTCATATCCAGCCAAACTAAGCTTCATAAGCAAAGGAGAAATAAAATCCTTCACAGACAAGCAAATGCTGAGAGATTTTGTCACCATCAGGCCTGCTTTACAAGACCTCCTGAAGGAAGCACTAAATATGGAAAGGAAAAACCGGTTCCAGCCACCACAAAAATGTAACAAATTGTAAAGACCATCGACATTATGAAAAAACTGCATCAACTAACAGGCAAAATAACCAGCTAGCATCATAATGACAGTATCAAATTCACACATAACAATATTAACCTTAAATATAAATGTGATAAATGCCCCAATTAAAAGACACAGACAGGAAAATTGGATAAAGAGTCAGGACCCAATATGCTGTATTAAAGAGACCCACCTCATGTGCAAAGACACATATAGGCTTAAATAAAAGGATGGAGGAATATTTACCAAGCAAATGGAAAGGATATAAAAAGCAGGGGTTGTAATCCTAGTCTCTGATAAAACAGACTTTAAACCAACAAAGATCAAAAAAGACAAAGGAGGGCATTACATAATGGTAAAGAAATCAATGCAACAAGGAGAGCTAACTATCCTAAATGTATATGCACCAAATACAGGAGCAACCAGATTCATAAATCAAGTTCTTAGAGGCCTACAAAGAGACTTAGACTCCCACACAATAATAGTGGGAGACTTTAACACCCTACTATCAATATTAGACAGAACAACAAGACAGAAAATTAACAAGGATATTCAGGAGTTGAACTCAGCTCCAGACAAAGCAGACCTAATAGACATCTACAGAACTCTCCACCCCAGATAAATAGAATATTCATTCTTCTCAGTACCACATAGCACTTATTCTAAAATTCACTGCATAATTGGAGGTAAAACACTCCTCAGCAAATGCCAAATAACGGAAATCATAACAAACAGTTGCTCAGATGACAGTGCAATTGAATTAGCACTCAAGATTATGAAACTCACTCAAAACCACACAACTATGTGAAAACAGAACAACCTGCTCCTAAATGACTACTGGATAAATAAAGAAATTAAGGCAGAAATAATAAGTTCTTTGAAACCAATGACAACAAAGACAAAATGTACCAGAATCTCTGGGACACAGCTAAAGCAGTGTTTTGAGGGAAATTTATAGCATTAAATGCCCACAGGACAAAGTGGGAAAGATCTAAAATTGTCACCCTAATGTCACAATTGAAAGAACTAGAAAAGCAATAGTAAACAAATTCAAAAGCTAGCAGAAGACAAGAAGTAACTAAGATCAGAGCAGAACTGGAGGAGGTAGAGAAACGAAAAACCCTTCAAAAAACAAATCAATGAATCCAGGAGCTAACTTTTTGAAAAGATTAACAAAATAGACTGCTAGCCAGACTAATGAAGAAAAGAGAGATGAATCAAACAGACACAATAAAAAATGATAAAAGGAATATCACCACTGATCCCACAGAAATACAAACTACCATCAGAGAATACTGTAAACACCTCTATGCAAATAAACTACAAAAATCTAGAAGAAATGGATAAATTCCTGGACACATACACCCTCCCAAGACTAAACCAGTAAGAAGTTGAATCCCTGAATAGATCAATAACACGTTCTGAAATTGAGGCAGTAATTAATAGCCTACCAACCAAAAAAAGCCCAGGACCAGACGGACTCACAACCAAATTCTACCAGAGGTACAAAGAGGAACTGGTACCATTCTTTCTGAAACTATTCCAAACAACAGAAAAAGAGGGAATCCTCCACAACTCATTTTATGAGGCCAGCATCATTCTGATACCAAAGCCTGGCAGAGACACAACAAAAAAAAGAAAATTTCAGGCCAATATCCCTGGTGAACATGGATGCAAAAATCCTCAAGAAATACTGGCAAACCAAATCCAGCAGTACATCAAAAAGGTTATCCACCACGATCAAGTTGGCTTCATCCCTGGGATGCAAGGCTGGTTCAACATACGCAAATCAATAAACATAATCCATCACATAAACAGAACCAATGACAAAAAC
>NW_012098577.1:153586-155393 GCF_000951045.1 Mandrillus leucophaeus | reverse complement strand
GTTCTGAAATTGAGGCAGTAATTAATAGCCTACCAACCAAAAAAAGCCCAGGACCAGACGGACTCACAACCAAATTCTACCAGAGGTACAAAGAGGAACTGGTACCATTCTTTCTGAAACTATTCCAAACAACAGAAAAAGAGGGAATCCTCCACAACTCATTTTATGAGGCCAGCATCATTCTGATACCAAAGCCTGGCAGAGACACAACAAAAAAAAGAAAATTTCAGGCCAATATCCCTGGTGAACATGGATGCAAAAATCCTCAAGAAATACTGGCAAACCAAATCCAGCAGTACATCAAAAAGGTTATCCACCACGATCAAGTTGGCTTCATCCCTGGGATGCAAGGCTGGTTCAACATACGCAAATCAATAAACATAATCCATCACATAAACAGAACCAATGACAAAAACTGCATGATTATCTCAATAGATGCAGAAAAGGCCTTTGATAAAATTCAACACACTTCATCCTAAAAACTCTCAATAAACTAGGTACTGATGCAACGTATCTCAAAATAATAAGAGCTTTTTATGACAAACCCACAGTCAATATCTTACTGAATGGCCAAAAACAGGAAGAATTCCCTTTGAAAACTGGCACAAGACAAGGAAGCCCTCTCTCACCACTCCTATTCAACATAGTATGGGAAGTTCTGACCAGGGGAAGCAGGCAAGAGAAATAAATAAAAGGTATTCAAGGAAAAGAGGAAGTCAAATTGTCTTTGTAAGAAGATGACATGATTGTATATTCAGAAAGACCCATCATCTCAGCCAAAAATCTCCTTAAGCTGATAAGCAACTTCAGCAAAGTCTAGGGACACAAAATCAATGTGCAAAAGTCACAAGCATTCCTATATACCAATAAAACACAGAGAGCCAAATCATGAGTGAACTCCCATTCACAACTGTTATAAAAAGAATAAAACACGTAGGAATAAAACTTACAAGGGATGTGACTGACCTCTTCAATAAGAACTACAAACCACTGCTCAAGCAAATAAGGAGGATACAAAGAAATGAAAAAACATTCCATGTTTATGGGTAGGAAGAATCAATATCATGAAAATGGCCATACTGCCCAAAATAATTTATAGATTCAATGCTATCCCCATCAATCTACCAATGACTTTCTCCACAGAACTAGGAAAACTACTTTAAATTTCAAATGGAACCAAAAAAGAGCCCATATAGCCATGACAATTCTAAGCAAAAAGAACAAAGTTGGAGGCATCATGGTACCTGACTTCAAACTATACTATAAGGCTACAGTAACCAAAACAGCATGATACTGGTACCAAAACAGATATTTACACCAGTGGAACACAACAGAGGCCTCAGAAATAACTCCACACATCTACAACCATTTGATCTTTGACAAACCTGACAAAAACAACCAATGGGGAAAGAATTCCCTATTTAATAAATGGTGTTGGGAAAACTGGCTAGCCATATGCAGAAAACTGAAACTGAACTCTTTCCTTACACCTTATGCACAAATTAACTCAAGATGGATTAAAGACTTAAACATAAGACCTAAAACCATAAAAACCCTAGAAAAGAAACTAGGCAATACCATTCATGACATAGGCATGGGCAAAGACTTCATGACTAAAACACTAAAAGCAATGGGAACATTGGCCGGGCGCGGTGGCTCACGCCTGTAATCCCAGCACTTTGGGAGGCCGAGGCGGGCGGATCACAAAGTCAGGAGATCGAGACCACGGTGAAACCCCGTCACTACTAAAAATACAAAAAATTAGCCGGGCACGGTGGCGAGTGACTGTAGTCTCAGCTACTCAGGA
>NW_012098577.1:114046-152736 GCF_000951045.1 Mandrillus leucophaeus | reverse complement strand
ATCAATGATAGACTGGATAAAGAAAATGTGGCACATATATACCATGGAATACTATGCAGCCATAAAAAAGGATGAGTTCTTGTCCTTTACAGGGACATGGATGAGGCTGGAAACCATCATTCTCAGCAAACTAATACAGGAACAGAAAACCAAACACCACATGTTCTCACTCATAAGTGGGAGGTGAACAATGAGAACACATGGACACAGGGAGGGGAACATCATACACTGGGGCCTGTCACGGGTTGGGAGGCCAGGGGAGGGATAGCATTAGGAGAAATACCTAACGTAGATGATGGGTTGATGGGTGCAGCAAACCACCATGGCACGTGTATACCTGTGCAACAAACCTGTACGTTCTGCACATGTATCCCAGAACTTAAAGTGTAATTTAAAAAAAAAAAAAAAGCCATAGAATTCCAAAACTGAAAAAGCCTCTGCCCGTGGGATACCTGCACTGCCCTGTCTTCCAAGGACCATGCACATGGCCCACATTTCCGTCACTGCCCATCTGTTGCCATTCATTTCTGAGGCCTCAGTGGTGTGGATAACAGCCACAATGAGACAGCCTATAATGTACAATAAAGACAGGATGTCTGAACATAGAAACCATGCAAGAGGTTCATTATCCAAAGGATAAAACATTCCAGGGAAGGTTTCAATCTTTTTTCCTTGTGAATGGGAAGGATGTTTGGCGGGGGCGGGTAGGGGAAGAAGAGGAGCAGACTAGACACAAACACAGTTGGCAAGTAAATCCTGTAGCAAAAAATTAGCAGATATCCAGACATATAGATGGTGGTTTAATATCAGAGAAACTGAAAGGCAGTATTGAGCTCTAGGACAGGTGATGAATAGTATTTGTGAATGGGGATACCAGTGGGTTAATGTACACGAATCTAATATTCATTAGCAAAGCAAAAGGAGAAAAAGGCAGGAGACTGCATACCAGAAAATTATGGTCAGAGTAGAAAAACCTTTAGGCTGAATCAATACTAGGCTGAAAACTTCCAACATAAAGATTCATATATTGTTCTTACCCAGAGATAGGTGTCATCTAAATGTAGGGTTGCAATTAAATGCCCCCACTAGGGAATGGTATAAAGCTATATGAGCAGGCTCCAAGCTAGTCATTATTATAATTACTGTTGTTAAAACTTAATACTTCTGAGTACCATTCTCACTGAAGCCTTTATTTGTTAGATAATACTGGGTGAGAGTAAATTTAACCAGATAAACTAATTGAGGCAGCACAACTCAGTACAGAAGTAACTTCTCAATCTTCCTTGGACTGCTCAGGTTTTTTTGTTTGTTTGTTTGTTTGAGATATAGTCTCGCTGTGTTGCCCAGGCTGGAGTACAGTGGCGCTATCTCGGCTCACTGCAAGCTCTGCCTCCTGGGCTCACACTGTTCTCCTGCCTCAGCGTCCTGAGTAGATGGGACTACGGGCGCCTGCCACCACGCCTGGCTAATTTTTTGTATTTTTAGTAGAGATGGGGTTTCACCATGTCAGCCAGGATGGTCTCGATCTCCTGACCTTATGATCCACCTGCCTCGGCCTCCCAAAGTGCTGGGATTACAGGCGTGAGCCACCGCACCTGGCCAGACTGCTCGTTTTTAACTCTTGCATACCTGAAGGCTGGAGAAGATAACATAAACCCATCAGTAACAGTAGTTTACCATAGCAAGGGATCCCATTTGAGGGGACTTTGAAAGGGGTTTTCCGACCATGAAGGGGTGGTTTGAAAAAGCTCCTTAGCATGACTCTATTATACACCACTTCCTGTCAATCCTGCATCACCAGAGGGAATCCATCTCCCTGTCCTGCTGAAATCACTGCTGTAGTTTAAAGTTGGCCTCACTGGGAATGAGAAGACCAGATTTTGAGTCCTGGCTCAACAACTAATTTGACTTAGACATTCCGGGATAATTTATGACCATCTGCAGCAGAATCACCTATTACACTCATTTAAAAATGAAAATTATCTACCCAGGTCAAAACGACTCTGACATTATTGCTCAGGGTCTCCATTTTCATAATCAGAGGTAAGAATTTAGCATTATAAAGATTGAAAACTTCATATTATAAATGAGTTAAACACGTTATTACTACACTTCTTTGGTTTCATTACCTGAGAAATAAGAAGTTTACACTGGAAGGTATTTATAGTCCTCCTAGTTTCTCAGAGTGGGAGAGTAGTAACAGGGAATTTGGAACCAAAAGGATATAGGTTCCACTGCGCTCATGGCTTAAAACAATAAACATTTACTATTGCTCATGGACCCATGGGTCAGCTCTCCTGATCTTGGCTAGGCTCTCTCACATGTTTAGGAATTGGTTGGCTTCTAGGCTGGTTGGTCGCAAATGGATGGCCACAGCTAGGACAACTAGACTCTTCTCCATATGATCTCTCATGTTTTACCAGGCTACTTTAGGACCATTTACATGGTGGTACCAGGGTAACAAGGGAGAGGAAAAGTGAAGGACTCTTGAGGCCAAGGTTCCAAACTGGCATGTTGTTACTATTACCACATTCTGTTGGTCAAAGCACTTTACAAAACTAGGCCAGATTCCAGGAACGCAGAGAGAGACTCCTTTCTCTTGATGGAAGAAACTGCAATCTCAGTTACAAAGGACGTACTCCTTTGTTCAAGCCTACAGCAGTGGTTTTCAAATCTTAGCTTGCATCAGAATAACCTGAAGGGCTTGCTATTAATAAAACATAGGTTGATGGATCTACCTGAGTTTCTTATTCAGTAAGTCTTGCATGAAGCCCAATAATGTGCATTTCTAACAATTTCCCAGGTGACGATGGTGCTGGCTATGGATCACACTTTGAGAAGCATTGGTCTACAATAGAGTCTTCTACTCTATGTAAAACAAATTAAAGTTTAACATATAAGGCTGTGTTCCATGGTTCACACCTGTAATCCGAGAACTTTCGGAGGCCGAGGCAGACGGTTGAGGCAGGAGGATGAGCACTTTTGTACTCTCTACAAAAAAAATTAAAAACAATTAGCCAGGTATGGTGGCATGCTACTTGGGAGGCTAAGGTGAGAGGATTAGCTGAGCCCAGGAAGTCAAAGCTATAGTGGGCTGTGACTTCACCAGTGCACTCCAGCCTGGGCAACAGAGACCCTGCCTCTTACAAAAAGAAAAAAACGAACATACATAATTTTATTTCTAAGTGCTTTATTTCTGGCATAGCTTAACATATATTATTCATGATATATTTCTCCCCTAGTAAAATATGAAATTTAAAAAATCTAAATACTTTTTAGAGGACTTTGACTTCCCCTTTTTTTCTGAAAAAAATATTCTTTTTAATATTCTACCTTAAACACATAATCAACTCTAATCAATCAGAAATCACTGAATGATTTTACTTCCTCTCTCCCCATGCCTACATTCTATCCCCCTCCATGATTAACACAATTAGGTGAGTAGGGGAAGGTCTTGTTGAATCAAATGAGAAAATTGTCTTTTATATTTTGTTAAAATTAACTAGAAACAAATTAACTAGAAATAATTGAATAACTGAAAGCTACATTCATAGTCTACTTACTTATTACACAGATGAAGTAACAGGCTCAGAGGAGTTGAGTAACTTGCATCAAAATACTAATTTTTTTTCTAATCATCTGTTTGATGTGTCATAAACATATATGACCTATATCAATAGTAATCTACCTTCTACTCTGATCTTTGTTCTCCAAGTAATGAAATATCTCTGGAGATCTTTCGTAAACTCAAAGTTAATTGTGATTTCCTGGTTCTTAGAAAATACATCCGGGTTTCTATTCTTTATTAACGAGAGAGAGAGAAGTAATTACTAGGTTCTTACCTATTTTTTAAGAACATTTCCCTGGGAAAACGGTCATTAGTTACATTATACTGTGGAAAATGAGACTTAGATAGGCAGAGATTTACCTATTATCACACACTGGAACTAGGCCTATTTATTTTAAGACCAAATTTTTTCCACTGCATGAAACAAAATGATAGATAAATATCCAGATCAGCCTATGTTAACTATCCATGATTAACTCATAATTAGCTAAATTATTTTTAGATTTGCAGTTACTGGTAGCAACGCCTATAAATGGCCTAATATTCTTTTCATTTTACGTATTTCAAAACCTTACTATTTGCCTAACATAATATTATCATAAGTAATGCTTATTAATCACTTACTGTATGCACAGCATTATACACAAACCCCGTGTTTATTATCCTACTTAATATTCATGATAACTCTCTAAGAGACATACTATTTTTATATTCATTTAACAGATACAAAACAGACTGAAATGATTAAAGAAACACTCAAATCACACAGCTAGTAAGTAGTAAAGTTGGAGCTCAAATAAAATTCGGTTTGATTCAAAGTCTTACTATCGTGTCCGTGGCACTATTCTGTCTTGCTACTTGTACATTTTTTTTTAATCAACTAAAGTGATAGTACTACACAAATAGCTTTGAATCAATTGAACACTGAGTCTTTTTCAGAATAAGAAATTTATGACAGAATGGAAGGGGAAAGGTGAAAAAGAAACATCTGGTTTATTCAAAGAAATTAAACTGAAAATAGCTATGAGACTGACATGTTTAGCTAACACATGTGACCAAGTGTGTGGGCCTCCAAAGCAGTCCCTTAGGAAGATATATCTTTATGTGAAGGATGCCATCCTTGCTATAATACATTTCAGACATGTTTTAGGTCTTATTATTTTGCGTATATACCTACTTTTTTGTAACAGCAATGAAAAATCCTGTAGTATCTAGTTTTTAAGTGATTGCTCACTTAATTTACTGGATTTGATTCTGAACAACGTTTTAGGTATTATCCTAGATTAAATCCAATCTTCAGAGAACATACTATTGCCACATTGCTGACATTCTCCTAAATTGTGATTCCCATTGTAAACATGACTCCTAAAGAGGGCATTTTAAATTGTGTAGAAACCAGTCGCGGTGGGTCATGCCTATAATCCCAGCACTTTGGGAGGCTGAGAATGGACGATAGATTGAGGCCAGGAGTCTGGGGTTACAGTGAGTTATGATTGCACCATTGCACTCTAGTTTGAGCAACAAAGCAAGACCTTATATTGCCAAAAAAAAAAAAAAAAAAAAATTGTATGGAGCTATGGCAGCAAACTAGGATCATCAATTAAATATTTATCATTTTCCAAAGTAAATATTCTAAATATTTCAATATATTCAAAATAAATACATCCCAGTATGTTTATTTGAAAACAAAAGCAAAAATACACTATGAAAGGAAAGATAAAAGATATTTAGACAATATAAATGTTAGGTTCAGTCTCTTTTAGTACAATTATGGGACTTCCTCAAAAAGAACTGTCAGTTGTGGGACTTTAAAAAAAAGAAAAAAAAAGTCCTTACAAACCCACTCCAGGTTCAATAATTTGAGCAGATCATCCAAACTCAAAATGGTGACCTAGTCATAGGTGCATGGGCGGACTCTCAGAAGAGTTTTTTTTTACCTGAAATTCTTCAAAATGACTGACATTCAGGGTCATATAATCAAGGCAGATTTTATTTAAAAGCAGAAAACCACAACAATCATGGCAGACATGTCAGTATCATAATATTCGGAACATTCAGCTAACTATGGCTTAACTAAAGAGCAGTTTATTTTTTCATATACAATAAGATGTCTAAAGGTCAACAGTCCAGGACTAATTCAGCAAGTCAAGTTTGCTTTCAGAAACCTGGGTTCTTCCTATCTTCCTTCACTATCTTTCAGAGATTGGTCTTCAACTGGTCCATAACTGCAAAATGGTTGCTCTAGCTCCAGATATCACATATATCACATAGGAAGAAGCAGGTAGGACAAATGCAGCAAAAAGTGGTGGCAGTTGTCACTATTAGTCTTTAATCAGGAAAACAAAAGCATTTTCAGAAGGTTCCTTAGCAAATATGTATTTACATTTTTTCTTTCTTTGAGACAGAGTCTCACTCTGTTGCCTGGGCTGGGGTGCAGTGGTGTGATCTCAGCACATTACAACCTCTGCCTCCTGGGTTCAAGCAATTTTCCTGTCTCAGCCTCCCAAGTAGCTGGGATTACAAGTACACACCACCATGCCCAGCTAATTTTTGTATTTTTTAGTAGAGATGGGTTTTTGCCATGTTGGCCAGGTTGGTCTTGAACTCCTGACCTCAGGTGATCTGCCCACCTCGGCCTCCCAAAATGCTGGGATTACAGGCATCAGCCACCACCCCTAGCCGTATTTACATTTAGTTTGCCATAACTATGTCAAACAGCCACTACTAGATGCAAAGAAAACTGGGAAATGAAATATTTAAATTTCCAGTCTCTAAGTTAGAAAAAGACAAGGAGGGAGGAGGTTAAGAATTAACATCCAGTGAGGCAAATTACAATATCTGTCTCAATGGGACTGACATTTTACTAGGCAGTATGTTTTTACACTTTGTATCATTAAATCATCACAACTGTAGGAGCTGGTCCTTGTTCTTTTAATTTTACTAAAGAAGGAAGTGTGATCCACAGTCATTAAGAGAATTGTACAAGTCACCCAGTTTATAAGCATTGGAACCAATTTCTATATGACTCTAGAAACTGCTGTCTAACTTGGGTAAAGAAATCTTAACAGCACGCAAACAAATGCTTTCTGAAAGACGAAGTATTGAACTTGCTTTTCAAAGGCAGCATGCAAGACAATCTTTAAAATCCTTACGAATTCTTGGACATGATCTTGTTCTTACATGTAGCAGAACTTGTTGAGAACTTTCTAAAAGGATAGCCAAGGTCGCTTGGGATGAACAACTGTATTCCATTAGTCACTGAAGCCCTTATATGACTTTCAACATTCACCCACTAGTAGGAGATTTATAGACAGTGAGTTACTTATTTAATACTTAGCTTATATATTTTCCAGACTTGGTTTGCTTGTATTGATTGCAATGTAGTCCTTGATGTATGCCAAAGAAACTCTTTTGCCCTCAATTTTTTCCTGCCATAGATAATGCAGAGCCTGAAATATATCACATCTATAATCCCATTAACAAAAATAGGAAATAGAACGTATTACCGTGTTCAGATATTAAACATCTTTTCCAAGTGGTACTAACACTGTCATATAGGTTATTATGGAAGAGGCTAGAAACTTTTGGTAGGACAAACATTTTTGCAGGACAGTAGTTTTTAAAAAACATATCTAAAGTGTTTTGGGGGGCTTAATATCTTTACCTCCCAGAAAAAAAATGTATTTACATTTAACTGTATAATTCTGGCCAATTTGGTACAACTGTGTTCCACACTTGGCTCAAGTTCTCCTTATTAAAGCTGAGTGAGTTGGTAAGTCTTAATAATCTCCAATGGTATTAACTTTTCCCAGGTGCAATCTTATGTACCACAAAGTTAATACATTTGGTGCATAAACTTATGGGAGCTGTTTTTATACATCTTAAAATTTTCATTTGTTAAAAGCCCGGTGTCTAAATTTATGGTTCAATTACTTAAGTCTGTTTTTCAAAGTTTAAAGAAAATATCTTTCATCCATTAGTTAGCATTCCCATTCCTTCCATTTTCCCTGACTAAATAAAGTTCAAGGTTAGAGAAGTAGACAAGAACAGAAAAAAATGAACTTAGTAAAGTGGCTATCTTCCAGGATGCCTACCACCATCATTGAAAAGTCCATTGTAAACAAACAAACTTACCCGGCCAGCTAATGAGCTACTTTTTCAAAAATAATCCTAGTAGTTTTCAATCAAGATGACATATTCCAAGAAAAGTATTTAGTATCTTGCCCACCTAAGTTTTAAAGAAATGGAGAACTTTAATAATAAACTTTTATTATGATTACAATTATAACATACTACAAAATCAATTAACTCTCTCCACTCCCAACTATTTTATACTTATCTTTTTCATTATGCAACTTTATTACTAAAACAATGTAAGAGGAAATGTTTTGACAGTTTTCAGATGCCCTTACAAAGAACTATTTACATAAAAACAATTATTTTGCTAATTTCATACAATTATACATCATATATAATTATCTGTAATTCTTATTTTTACTCATTAAGTTATATCACTGAGGACTTCTTTTAGGCAAGCTTAAGTTGGTGTTACTGTTAGTAAATTAATTAATTAGTCAATTAATTTAGATTTCTCACTAATTCCAACTGGCCTTCTCTTGCCCCCTACCCTTTCCTTTATATTTAATTCTAGGAAATATGCGAACAGAAGTCTGGTACTACCTTCAAAACATACAATTGTAAAAAGGTGGGAAAAGCAATTGGTTAAAAAATAAATAAATAAATGAGAGGACACTTCTGAGGCCTTGCAGGTTTATGACCTGAAAGAACCACTGAGGTCAACACCACAGTGTTCCTTTCCTTTGCTGAAAGCTTTCTGACAAGGTCTCTCCTTCCCATCTATTAAAAGCGGTTTCTTATTAGAGGCAATTAAGAGCTAAAGGTTCTTTTGCCTTCCCCATGGATCAGAAGCTCTTTGAGGAGTGGCATAAAATCTTTAGTGCTATCCCATGGCCTAGAGCAGGCTGCACAACCTACACAAATTTTAACTGATTAATAAATGGCTGACATAAAAAGGGAGAGATGCTTCATTAGACATAAATACCCTGTTTACTCTATGCTTCTTGCTTTCTCTTACTGCTATAAGACACCAATGATAAAAACATAGAAGTCTATTGCACAGAGTCAGAGAAGTGGTGCTCCATAAACTCTAATAAACATAAATAAATGGCATCCACGCGGTTCTGCAGAAATCGCTCAGGATGTCTGGAAGGTGCTCTGTAGCCACATGAAGAGCGTACAGCATCATAGTTAAGTTGGAAACGGGAGGCTGAATGTAAAATAAGTATACTTGTCCACATAGGGAAATAAGTAAGCCTTTCCTATAGCAGAAAAACCGATGCCTGTGAACTAGGTTCTTGGGACCATTAACAAAACTGAAAGGGGGTAAAATGTCAATGGGGTGGTGTCAGTGAGGTGGCAGTGAAACTAAGATCCAAGGCTGCCCTTAAAGGGGGGGGAAAGGAGAGTTTTTTTTTGTTTTTTTGTTTTTGCCTCCCTGGGGCAGCATGGCTAGCACAGGCAAGACTGGAGACGTGAGACGTGAAGAGATGGAGTGAGACATGAAGAGACTGGAGACGTGAGACGTGAAGAGATGGAGTGACGTGAAGAATGGAGTGAGACGTGAAGAGGATGTCGGGTCCGGAGAGAAAGGGAAGAGAGAGAGAGGCGGGGGTCTAGTCCCCAACGTGGTGACTAAGCTGCGCACCTGTGGGGCCGACGCTCTGAAGCGGGACGGGGGTGTTGGTCCAAAGGGGGACCCAATGGCCGGGGGAAGGAGCCCTCGCCCGACTAGAGAGTCTCCGACCCTGACACTCCCTGGCAGCCCTCCCGGGTGGGTCGGACTTTCTTTCGGTCTGGTTGCAGAGTTCTTCCCCAACTGGCTGCGCGCTGCCTCGATGCAGAACTTACTCCTGCAATCTCGGCCCCAGCCGGCGCCTCTAGGGCTGGTTTTATTTTGCTCTTCTCACCGTGCAGCCCGCCCCCGACACCATCCCGGGCACTGGGAGGAGCGCGGCGCACGTGCAGGCGGCGTCCCGCGCCTCACGAGTAGCGCTGAGTAGGCTACGCGTGTTGACCGGCAGTTGCAAACTATTGGCCAGTTAACGTCCCGCTCGCTCCTCCACCCAACTCCACCCCGTTCTTCTCGCCCCTTCCGCCTTCGTTTTTCGATTACTAGGATCTTCTTCCTTAAGTGTTTGGATAAATTCGCCGTCCGTAATCGGTTCAGTTGGAAATTACCCGATGGTTTTCGTACTTTTTTGAACGCTGACTGCAGAAAATGGCATAGGGAGGTGGGGGAAGAGGGAGGAAAGTGTGTGTGCGTGTGCGTGTGTGCGCGCGCGAGTGACAGGGGACAGAGACAAGAGATGGAGGGGGAGAGAGAAGAGAGAGAGAGAGAGACCCCGAGACCTGAGGGGAGGGCAGGGGGCTTCCCTCTCCTGGAGGACGGACAGAATGATACATACTGTCGTTAACAGTGTTGACCCACCCAGACCCCACCCTTCGGTTGCATCCATCATACAGTCATTACAAAGAGGTAGCGCTGTCACACTGCTTGCCCTGCTCCTGGGGCTCTCGGCTGGCTTAATGAGGTGCACCCAGCCGAGGCTATTGTGCAGCTCGAAAGAGGCAGGAACGAGACGGCAACGATCCTAGCAGCTGCTCGCAGCAGCCTCGGCTGCAGCAGCCTCGCAGCAGCAGCCAACCCCAGACCTCAAGTGGATGAATGCCTCTGGAAGTGTTTTCTTGGAGGAACCCATCAGGCAGTGGAAGACTGTGGCAGGGCTAGTGAACTTAGATGGGGATTTCCTCTCCTGCAGTTGAGCTGGCTGGAGGCAAGTGCAGTCACTCGGGTAATCGCGGGGATGCTGGGGGCGGGGGTGGTGGTGGTGGTGGTTTTAAGCCAGTCCACGGTCAAAAGGCGGCTTGGATCAATTTCCCCTCCAACCACTCAACTCGCCCCTTTACCTTTTGTTTTGTTAGTTTGGCTTTTCCCACCCCCACCCCCTCCCCGGTGTGTTCTGAACCGTGCTTCTTGCTCTGGGGTTTGATTGTGCATTTAAATGTAATTCTGACTGGTGAATGTTCTCTCCTTTTTGTTGTGATTACTAGAGATACTTTAGTCCTGCCTTCCCAGTTCTGCGCCCAGCACAAGCAGTTTTGAAAATTTAAGTGCAAAAAGCATGACAAAGCAATATGAGGTTGCCGTGGTAAGTGAACTTTTAAACCGAAAATTACCATTTCTTCTCGTCTGCTCGGTCTGTGGGTGGTTTGAAGGGGAATCCTCACACACAAAGGGTTGGGGGCTGGGAGGAGGGGGTGGTTAAACAACAACAAAAAGAAACCCGTAGAAACCAGTAGTGCTAATTTTGTTTTTCTCTCTACTATGGTCAGTGGACAAGTTCTATATTTATATGTTTGATACTCTTGGGATGGTCATAGGTAAAGTGGGTGAGGGTTGGCAGTCAGCAGGGGAGAGGTGCAGGGAAGGAAGGCGAAGGGAACTAGGTTATTGTCTGGTTTCAAAAGAACTTTGTAGCTCTGACTTCCTGAACTCGGCACATCAGCTGGGTCATTCCTGATCAAAATCCTGAAGAAGAAAAGAAACAATGGGGTCATCCTCAGCCACTACAACTATCTCTGTGTACTCTTCTGCAGTTAGACCATTCTTCCTCACACTTCCTCAGGTAGCAACATTTGAAGTCATTATTCTTAGACAAATTTTAAATACTAAATGATGATGAAATAATACATTTGCAAAGTTGTGGTCTTAAAAGGTTTGAGACTAGAGAAAGGAATTGCTTATTAACCCTTCTTCCCACTGCCCTTTCCTCTCCTCTCCTCCCTCTTCCCATTCATCCCACTTTTTAAAGTGTGCAGATTCATTTAAGAGTCCTTCTTCAGCATCCGTTCCTAATCCCTTTTGTCTTTAATAGGAGGTATATTCCAGGGATGGACTTCCGTGTTTTGCCTCTTTATCTCATTCATTTTCCAAGAATAGGTATCCAACACAGTATTTGTGACAATGTAAACAATTCCAAGTTTGGTAAAAGACAACCTTTGCTCTGGAGAATTCTACATTGTTTGGCCTATTCTGCACTTTTAAAAAAGGATTAATAGTGCTTAGTAGTCTTAAAAACTTTGAGTTGCCTTTTAACTTATCCAGGGCTGTTGCCATGGAGAGAACTGGGATGCCCTATATTGGAATGGACCTGACCATTCTCTGATGAGGCAAGGCCATCTAAGTTTTCTCATTTGAAGGATGGGATGGAAACAGAAATAGCCACTGAAAGGAATTGTTTTTTTGAGTCCATTCTTAATTTTCTTTTTTATGTGTGTAGATATAATTGCATGTGCCTGCATTTCTCAAGCCCTATTCTGAAATACTTTTAAATTGTAAACTTCCCATGATCATAGAAAACACGGGAAATAACTTAAAAAATGATTGTATTGCAATACAGCTTAATGTAGTTTAGTGGGCATATATTTTAATAACTTATTTTAACAACTGACTTATTTTTTGCCTATTCTACATGAAGTTACTGTAGTTCAACAGTAACTACCACAGGAAAGTGATACCTTATGCAGTCAGCTTCCAAAGTCATCACTATTGATTTTAGTCTAGCTGTTGGCAATAACCATCCTTAAAACAGTTTTTGAGAGCTAAAACACCAAAATGGTTAAACTACTAATTTGTTGGTACAAGAGGAATCAGTTCAGTAAAATTTGTGAAAAAAGAAGAGTTTATAGTATTTTATATCTTTGTATTAGCAAGAATTTCAGCTGAGAAATTTGCTTTTTCTACCCACTAATATCCTTAGACCACAGGCAGTCAGCTAGCAATGTTCTTAACTATATAATTAATTTTACATCATATTACTCAACTATCATAGGATTTAATTTTATAATTCTTAACTATACTAACACTAACTGGGGTTTTAAAATAAACATCTTGAACTATATATATACAGTGCTAAACAAAGAATTCATTATCTACTACTGATGTATAGATATTTATAAGTAAATATATGTCCTGTATATATGTAAAATTAAATTACTTTGACATGTGGAAAAAAACAATTTTATTCAGAGTTATTTTAATCATAATCTCAAACAAGCCATCAGATTTACTTCATTTTTACCTAAACACTGAAAATACTGTTTTAGTTGAAGTAATTCATTAAAAATTATTATTTAAAATAAGCTTGGTAATTGAAAATTATCTTCTAAATAATTAATAGTGCATGTAGTTTAACTGCCTTTAAAATATTTAGACTTTTTAATGCTATATATTTAATGCTATATATTCCTCATACTTTCCTCACCATAATACTGTGCCAATTTTAGGTTTGCTAAATATTCTTAACATGGAAATTTAAAATGTAAAAGTACAATTACCAATTTTTTTCTACAAAATATGAACATTTTTATCTTCAGTATAATTGCTTTTATACCAAAATTATAAACGTTCTATTTATGTTATTGGCACATTGGAAATACAGTGCTCATGTTCTGATATTTTTCTTGAAACTCAGTTTATTAGAATAAGTTTAACAAATAGCAGAAAGCTATAATGTTCATAAGCACAAAATTCTTAAGTGTTTTCAACTAAGCAATACTCTCATAGAAAGTCATTGCTTCCAATAACAGTGACTTACTTTAAGTGAAAAAGTATTCATGCATAAAGGAGAAAAGTGAGATGTACGAAGTGGTGGTGAATGGCAGCCAGGTTATCTAATGGTACATTGCAGGTTTTGCCTTTGTACCATATCCAGGGGATGCAATGTACCTGCAAGCATAAAAGCAAAAAAGAATGGCTGAAGTGACATTATAATTTTAAAAATGCAAAAATAATCTTCATTTATTGTTTCTAATTGGTATTAAATGTAGTGTGTATCCTATGTCAAATATACAATCTAAAATCTCAAAGAAGTTGACTTTTAATAGTTAACATGTGTTGTCTACCTGCTATGACTCTTAATAGTTAACATGTGTTGTCTACCTGCTATGACTCAGTCATGAATTTAATCATATATGTAAGTGCCTTATATGCAATATCTCAGCTAATCTTCACAACACTTTAGGTGGTAGCTTTTATTTCATCTAGAAACTGAGTACCTAAAGTAAGACAGCTCATGAACCATAAAGTGAGGATGTGAATCAAAAATCTATCTAACTCAAAAGTTGGATCCAAAGTCAAACAAAATGACAATCAAATAATAGAAAGATAAGATTTTAAAAGGCCTTCCACATAAAGCTCACATAATTGCCACAAATTCTGAGGGTAGGAATTGCCTGTCAATCTTGGCACTTTTGCAATACAACATTTTTGAAGAAAAAAGTTTCTCTGAAATATTTTTAACTGTACCCAAATTGGGTTTGGATAAATTAGCCTGGTTTGTCTGGTTATTTCTCTTTTGGGACATTAATTATGGAGAATTTATTATATTCTCGATTCTATTCCAAAAACAAAAGGAGAGAAAGATTAACTCAGTTATAGCGACAAAAGTATTTTAAAATAAATAGCAAAAATACCTACTAAATAAAAGGAAGACCTAACTGTACCCAATTTTCCTTAAAAAGGAACTTAAATAAGCAGAGTGATTTTAAAAATTTTAATGACTAAAATGGGATTTAATTTTTCATTTTCAAGACTTTTAAAATTTTGATTACACTTACATTTGGTAATGTAATAAAATCTTATGATTTTTTATAGGTAGCAAATCATTTGATATTTTTACGATAATATGTATTTTCTAAGCTAGGGTTTACTTTAATATACTTAATCAATTAACTTCTAATCACAGTGATTAAGGGGGATTTTTTAAACTGCCCTCATTTCGTGAACTAAAGAAACATGTAAGTGATACAGAAAATAAAAAGTTTTAAGTAGGGCCCTACTATATGATTCCTTTTTAAACATTAAAGATGATAGACTCTCTAGTAAATACAGAGAAAACATCCTTTCCCATCAAAATGCTCTAAGTTTGACCTTTTTTATTTATAAAATCTTTGGACCTGAGAGATTGGGACATAAATATTGCCTATTCTTGGGTTTGTTTATTAGCTTAGATGTGGAGTAGAGATTGTAAGATTTTATCAAGGTAATTCATTCAGCCTCTTTAAGTAACAATGAAATATGTTTAAGGACATCATTGACATTCAACAGAAACCTGCTCAATATTTCACTTTTCACCTGAGAAGAAATGAAAGCACTCAGAATAACTCTATCTGCACTATATGCAATAAATGGGCTCCTGAGTTGTTTTGTGTAAATCTTTCTTTAAAAATTGCCTTTTTTAAAATAAAAGCAGAGTGCTCACATGTTAAAAGAGTATTTGAATTAATGATCTTGTTACGTGAATGATTTAAAAAAATTGATACATCCATTTTATAAGTTTCAATTTTTTATAAAGTGAAACCATCCAAATTAATCATGTTTAAACCTCATTACTGTGAGAGTACTAGTAGATTTTTTTTAAGTCAGATAATTTTGGAATTTTAAGAACCAGGTTATAAAGGGGAGAATTATGAGGTTTGAGCATTTCAACCCCACAGTATGCTAGCATTCAACCGCTCTGTTTCACTTTGATCTTGGAAAAACCCCTGAATTTTTACCCCTCTCAAAACTAATTTTGGTTACTGGTCTAATTTTAAATAAAATTCAGGCCACGTTTTTTTAATAGCTAATAAAGTGTTCATATAATTTTCTGTTTCATCCCTTGATGTGGAAATTTATATTACATGATTATGTACTAAAATCATACAACCATCTATACAATTTTTCTTTCCATTCAAATTCATTAGTGCACAAATCTGTCTATATAAATGATGAATATATGTAACTATACATATAAAAGTTATGGTTATAGCAATATGAAGCTAAAAGGGGAAGTTATTGTTCAGCTTTAAATTTATGGTATAATTAATTCCTCAAAACATAATTTTATCTAATGATAAGAATATTAACTATTACTAACTACAAATCCAGGAGTATTTTAGGATAGGTCTTCTGGAGTCTATTTTCTTCTACCTCTCCATTATTGCTGTGTCATAACTGTACAAAATGATAATTTCACTTGGAAAACTGGTAGGCAAAATGTGAATTATGTTAAAAGTAAGAAAAAAAGAAAGGATCTTAAGGAAGTTCCTGCATAGGTCCTGGAATCCTTGAAGCTATGCACCACAATTATCCCTGTAAATCCTTTTGAATATAAAATCATCACATTTTGTGTTCAAAGTAAAGTTATATGTTGTAGATTTTCAAAGCCTCTCAGAGCATTACAGAAAGGGCAGAGTAACACAAGCTAGATACCGCCTCACTTGACAGACATTGACAAAGCCTGAGAAAGCAGTGTTAATGCTTTTAATTTTTTAAAAATAGAGATTATAAAGTTAATGAAACCTGAGGTCATTACCATTAAGAACTAAGAACTCAGCTTTTCAAGTGTTTTCAGTAAAAATAATTAACTATGGGATAGGTAGTTTAAAGAGCTGATTAACATTATAAATATTTAACAAAATCTAAAATACTACCATGATCCTTTGTTAAAGATAATTAGAGCTAAGATTGCTACAAAAATCTAGACTTTTGAATTTCTAATTTCTCAGTGCTTAATTTATCATTAAATCTTACACTGTTGTAGAGATGATATTTAATATATAAGTTTGATTCCTACCATGAATACCACATTTTGATGTCTTAGAATGCAGTGAATGATACACTTCATTCAGCAGACATTATTACATGCTTACTGGGTTAGGCACAGTGCTAGAACCTGATAATACTTGGCTGGAGAAGATGGCTGTGCTGTCAAGTAATGCATACTCTGTGTAAGAGATAGAGATGTCAACAGATGGTTATAACGTAGTGAGATAATTGGTATCAGAGATATGTAAAAAGTGTTTTTAGGAGCACAGAAGAAGCTATCGCTAACATGCCTGTGGTTGGCTTTAGTGTGGTGTTCAGGAAGGCTTCTCAGTGGCGGTGGAATTTTGCTTACTGACTTTTTTTTTCCATTTTAAAGAAATGTAACAGTGGCTCTTCAAATAATATATAGAAAGATGAAGTATATATTTTTCTTGTCTTTACATATTGATATGTACTTATAATGAGAGAGAACAAGTTTTCTGTGAGGATGCTGAGTTGTTCAAGATTCATTAGTGTAATTTCTCAGATACACTGCCTTTGACAAATGTGCACAGCCAGGAAAGCCTTTAATATATCGATTATGTTAGTGTTTTGTTGCTAGTAGCATAATGGATAAAGCAAAGGCCCCATTTTCATTCTTCTATGCTCTACCAAAAAAAAAAAAAGTATCTTGTAAACTGTGAAAGGCACACAAAAGCAGATATAATTAAATAATGTAAATGATGAGGGAGGTTGCCTGTAATCTGGGCTACAGTTAGAAAGGCGGGTGTAAGAAAGAGATTGTTTGAGAGGAAATGATATGATAATATTTTAAAATAGGAAACAGAGTTCTGTTTTATAACAATAGATTATCAACTTAAGCAATTTCACTTTCCTTTGTATTACTTTCACATCTGCAGTGGAGGAGAAGGGAAGTACTATTAATCTGAAATTTTCCTTATTTATAAGTAAGTTATACCAGTGATCAGAACAAAATTTGTTTCTTAAACTCCTAAACATGTGTAGTTTTACTGTAAAAAACCTTCACTTCAGAGTGATTAGTACTTTGTGTGAATATCATTATGCATTTTGCTCTCTGATATCTTGACAATACAGTTTAGCTTATTCCCTCTGGGATTCTCTCCTGGCAACAGTTTTTTATTTCCCTGTGTTCATTTTTAGGAAAATCCTCTCAACATTGTTATAAGTATTATTTTATAGGAAGGAAGTATGTAAAATACTCTTGAACTCATTTTACTTGTGAGTTTGAATAGCATTCAGATTAGAATGATTTCCCCAGAATTTTGTAGGCTTGCCCAATCCAGCTGTATATTTTATATGCTAATGTAAATTCTATTTTTGTTCCCCTTGGGGGTTTAAGTGATTATAATTGTTGCTCTTCAAAAGCCAAACAGATGATGATTGCTGCTTCAGGAGTATACCAAAAGAAACTGGCTTTCATTAAACCTGCTCATCCACTTCCTAATTATCTCCATTTTATCTAGCTAAGAAGCAGGAAAAAATGGCAAGTACAGTTCATTGAAGCCAGTTCAGTTATTTAAACATCGCTTTATTGAACTAGCAGGAGGTGTCAAAGTAGGGGGAATGTTTTCATTCTAACACTGATATGTAGCCAGTGGCCCAACTCAAGAGTTAGTTGAGCATCAAATGCCAGAGGCCATAGAGAATGAGAAGGGAGAGATTTTGAGTTATTCTGAGAGGAGTCCTCTAGTGGATGCAATAAATAGTGCTGCAGTGACAGCTATTCTGAAATATTCTTTTTGTTTGTTTTTCTTTCTATAAAATTAAAATGGAGTTAGCTATTTAGTATCCACTAAGAAGCACCCAGAAATGCACTCTGAGTGAAAAGGAAATTTCCTATATATGTGAAAAAAAAGAGATATATATTGATAAATTCTAAAAAGACAGCAAATTCCTGAGACTGGCCAATATCAAGGGTGCCTCAGGTAACATAAGCCTTGAGATCTGGCCATGAGTCAGAAAGTAGATTCTCATGGAGGCTGGTTTTCCTCAACAGGGAGACTATCTCTACCATTTGGGCAACAGTGGCTCTGAGATCTCTTCTCCAGTCTTCTAGGGTGGCCTTGGAGTTGAGTTGCACTGGAACTTGTTTCTGATCCCTTTACTGGCTGTCCTCCTGATGGCACAGAGAGGGTCCTTGAACTCTCACTCAGGGGAACAGAAAAATGTCAGAGTCAACAGCTGTTCACCTTCCAGCTGTGACAATGCAATTCTCTGCTGGTTAAACGAAAAACTCTGAAGGGGCTTTTTCCTCTCTGAAATTTCAAAGAGCCACGTTTTTGAAACTAATTGTCTCAGGCAAGACTTAGATAAAACCTTATATTCATAAACAAAAAAGGAAATGGAAGGTTCTGCATTTTCTATAGATTTTCTTTTTCGTGTTCCATGATATTTCAGCAAGTGTCAGGCAATTTCACTTTTTGAAGTTTTAACATAGAGTTCTTATCTGATGAGTTGATTTTGAAATTTTCAAGAATCATATTGAAAAAGAAAAAGTTTACTGAAGTTTAAAAAAGGAAATATGTTCCTGACAGGCATTTGTATAATTTACTAGAAAGTTATATACATTAAAAATTATTTTCCTCTAATTTCTTATGCCAATAAAAAATTTTTCCAGTGTTCATAGATTTACTTTTCTTTTAGCTTTACAATAACCCTACAAAGTAAAACAAGTAAACACAATCATTCGCTTTATATGTAGAAACACAGTGATTCACAAAAAGTTTAAAAACTAGAATCTGAGCATACCAACTCCCTCATCGACATCTTGACCAGCATCTCCTTGATCTACCAACAGCTTGCCAATACATGATGTTGAATTATATTTAGATTGCAGAGTCATTTCTAAACCCCAAGGGTAGGGAGTTCCCAGAGAATAAGTATTGTCCCAATGAGCCCTAAGGTAATCTATGCAGTTTGCATTCTTAAATCCACAGAGAGGATATAACAATAGTCTTGTTCTCTAGAAACTCTAAATTAAAACCCTGTCTGGTGGTGTAGCAGCATTGGAATTTCTCTGAATTCCAGTATAGAGATATGCCAGGGTATAAATCACTCTGGTTTCCTACCAAGAAGGCCTATAAATGCCGTAAGTCTGAGAATGTACCAGCTACACCCAGACTTGCCCTAGGAACAAATGGTGGAAACTATCTGATTTGTTTCCTCACCTCCTTATCATCTTCTCTTGATACTTTTAGGATCTGACTGTCCTTTGTTCCCCTAGGCTTACACTGCCACCTTTACTGACATTGCTAATACCCAAGATCTACTAGGACATATCTCTTTCCCTTCCAAGGTAACAGGTTGTTCATCTAATAAATTAGTCTCCACTGAGGGGAAGATATTAAGGAGAGTCCTGATTTCTGTTAATATTTAAAATTGGCTCTTAAGGAAAATGTGCGTGTTTCTGTTAAACAATCATGGTGAGTAACTTGTGGGGTGGTCATGTCAGTCCAACATGTATATTTTTCTGGTAGTTTTTTTTTTCTTAACAGCATGGCACCACCTGATCTCTATCATTGAAGAGAGTGCTTACTTGAAGTAGCACAGTTAGAAATGAACTAACTCAAAAGGAAAATATAACTGAAAAAACTGATTAAGTAATTTTGGCTTATCTGCCTATGTTTATTAAATAGAAGTAACAAACATAACAAACACTAGAATATATCTATGCCAGTGGAATGACTACAATTTCCCAGGGTTATCTCACAGGTTCTTTCATTTTACTAACAGGAAGTTGTAGAAAATCACACTTATTCTGTGACCTCATAGCAATATGAATGTAAATAAAATCTTTTAAAGATATCCTAGTTAAATCTTTTTCAGTATAAAACAAAGTATAAAATCGGCATTTTTTTCCAATTAATCTGCTCAGCAGAGATAACGGAACCAAAATAGTTCAAGCCACTGTTTAACCCCATGTAAATTGCACAACTGAAAAACCTGTACTGATTTTTGCTCTAAATCAGTTGTTCATCAGAATCAACTGTGGAGCTTTTCATACACATACATGCTTAGATTACACCTCAGAATTACAGTGAAATCTCTTGAGGTAGAGGGGAAGCATCTGAACTTGAAAAGAAAAAACCTTACAGGTAGGTTGAGGCGTTGTTGCACAGCCATGTGTGAGAATCAATGGGTTTTCCTTTATCCAGTTCTGTCATCTAATGAAGATTCACTCTGTGCCAGGTACTTGACAAATACTTGAGTCACTTAATGCTCACAACAGCCCTAAAAGGTAGATTATTTTTAATACCCATTTTAAGAATGAGAAAGCTGAGGCTTAGAGAGGTTGGGCAACTTGCCCAAAGTCATATACCAAGGACACAGGAGAGGGAGAACCAGAATTCAGGTCTGCGTGAATACTTTTAACCGAGACAACCGTGAACTTGAAAGGCCTTTTTAATATACAGATTGAAAAGGTATGGCCGTATTTTATAGCTGTAATTTCCAACCTAGAAGCTTCAATTTTGCTGCTTTGATTACCCTAAGAATATCTGGAGCGTACAGGGATTGTTTCATTTTATGGCCTTAAAAGAGAGCCACTATATTCATGTGAAAGAAGACATGGTCTAATAGGTAAAAGATACTTTAAAATTATAGGTAAAATGTTTTGCTTTCTTTATATAAAGGTCATAGATGACTTTCTATCTCAGTTCTTAATTCAGAAACTCAAGGAGCTGCTGTAAACTACCTATTAATTTCATTGTAAAAATTATTCAGATATGAGGCAGAAGAGCATGATTTTCCTTTCAGGTCAATTTCTTATAAAAAATAATAACTGTGTAAAATCATTGCTGATAAATGCAGTTTCCAGTGTGGACTGCGCAATTTTAGGATTTGTTCTTTTTGATTTGGGACTGACACCAATATTTAGAATAGTGATTACTCATGTCTAGGACTGAAATTTGTTTTTCATGGGTTTATATAGTTTTCCTCTTGAATTGCACCAAAAATGGTTTTTTAATTGGCTTTAACTCATGCCCAATAAATTGGACGAAAATTGATTGCCGCAGTCATGTTTGGTTTAAAATTATTCAAGACTGCACCATGAGTCAAATGAGTGCCTCAGTGAAGGCAGCGACACTTTATGTCCTCTGTATATGACAAGTTTTTTTTCAAAACAGTCATCATTCATATCTGACAATATATGTCTGTGGTTTATAAAACTTAAAAGATAACAGAACACATTAAAATACATCATATTAAAAAATAAGTTTATTTTTGTATTTTTTCTTAGTACCTTCTTTTCTAGTTCTACCAATGTCATAAATCTAATAACAGTACTCCTTTTAAGATAAATAATACCTGTTAGATAGCTGTTGTTGAATTCTTGGTCATGATGTTAGAATATTTCTAAATAGCAAAACGAAATAAGTAAGAATGTTCAGAAACTGTGCCATCAGTCACAGTTGAGATATTGAGCCAGTTTTCCATTCTCTGAAGAGTGATTTTAAAGACAAAAATTAAACAATATGAAAATTGAATTAACTCAGGTGACTGTTTAGGACATTGAAATAGCAATTCACTAATGGTACCTGTCTGGAAGCCAGTTTTTGTTCAATCTCATTATAATTATTTACTGTATTATGGTTTTCACTTACTTATATGCCATAGAAATATAAGCAAATCACTTTAAGGGTTTTGCTGGCTGGGAATGAAGGTTCGTTTTATGAGATTCTTGAGCAATTTGAGAAAAGATTTAATAGGGACAAAGAAATGATTAATTCATTGAAAAGAAGAACATTCCTTGGCCATAATACAGAGAGTAAGTGAAAGAAATAATTTATTTTATGGTATATAATTAATATTAGGCAATTTTAATTGGACAGGATAGTTATACCTGATATTGTTGTCTAAGAAAATGGTAGAGCAATTTCTGAGATTTTTGTCATATCTATTTTTCATGTGTATTAAATCTCAATGTGTTTTTATAAGTGAATGTTACTGTGTTTATAAACTGTAAAGCTCACAGGGTGTTACTCTGACCTCTCTCTTTATCTAAGTTGTCTTTTAAGAGGTCACTGGTCCTTACCATCCAGCATCTAGCGCCTGCTCCCACCTGGTGGCTGTAGGCCCTCAAGCTTGAGCTGTAGAGTTTTTTCTTTCTGAAACAATAAACTACCTGTTTTTCTGATTTATGAATAAGAATGCATGCTCAGAATTTTCACAAACCCAATAATGCAGAAAATGTAAAGAAAAAAAGTGACTATAAATCCAACTCCCATTACCTCAAAATAGCCACTGTTTAGTGTTCTAGTAAACATCCTTTATATGATGTTTAATATGCTTAATAATCTTTCATAAATATCTTCACATTTCATTACATAATAAACACTACTTTTTTAATGGCTTTGTAACTGTTTACTATATGGAGTAGACATCTTAAAATATGTAAAAGCTAAGTAATTAAACCGCAAAACAATGTTACCTGCTGGTTAGAACAGTCAAGGACATCTTATATAAAATATTTCTCAAAATTCTATTATATTTGACCTGAATCTTTTTAAAGGAACAAATCATCCAACTATAAATTTTCTCTCTCTTCTATGTGTCAGCAGTAGAGAGCACGGCAAGGTATAGGAGTATGATTATTTCTGAAATAAAAAGGAGAGCTTTATCTGTTTATGTTCATTGTAATATCTATTTTCCGTAGGCTTTTGTTCTCTTGCAAGTGTTATGTCATCTGTAATTTCTGTTTTATTTCTTTAAAATTACAACACTGTACATCTGGAAGTACCTTAGAGGTACTCTAATAAATAGTGGCTAAGGAAGGACTTGGGCCCTAGAAACAGCCTGTTTATGGTGAAATCCCAGCTCTGTTAATTTCTAGCTGTGTTATCTTGGGCAAATTACTTAACTTCCTCAGTTTCCTTATCTGTAAAATGATAAGATTCTTGTGAGGGTTAACTGATTTAATGCATGTAGAGCATTAGAATGCCACCTAGCTTACATTATTATTACTAATCTAGTCTCCTCCCGGGAATCATGAAGTTTAGTCAGAGTGACTTTCTGAAGAGAATCAGCTAGTTAGTGGGAGAAATAATACTAGGACTCATGTCCCCTTTCTCCATATCTAGAGATCTTTGCTTAATGCCACAGTGCGTGCTTTCCCAGCAGTGTTTTCAATGCCCTCCCTTAGGCACAAAGGTATCTTAGAGGCATCCAGGGCTATGTAGAGCACCAGCCTGACAGGCTTTTGTCCCTGGTTTCTCTCCCTCACAGCTTCTGTGGGCTCGTCTGTGGGCTCGTTGGCTCAGAAACATTATATGCTGAGAGCCCTATCTCTTTCCCAGTGCTGGTGGAAATATTTTGGCCATCAAAACACTTTCATAATTGTCAGTGTCATGAACCCTTCTTCTATACCTGTCAGTCTTTTCCTCATATATATTATAGTCTGAGTCTGCCACCTCATTGCAAGGAGTCTCGAATTTTCGACGAAAGCTTCTTAACCCTGCTTATATGTTGGTTCTAATTCCTCTACCTTTGAGTATCTTTCTGGTTGGCATTTCTAAAATTCACAGTTGTCAATAGGTGTATCCTGTTTCTAATAGTTGTATATCTGTACTTCCCTCTACTGGCTTTCAAAGCCAGCATAATGTGACAACACAATACCCACAAACCTGATTTCCTATGCTTTGTAGCCTACTTCTTCTACTATAGACAGGCTGGACTACTCCAACAAATTCTTGTAATTTTCACCTCTCAACTTCCTTTTATTTGCTCTAAACCACACACACACACACACACACACACACACACACACACACGCATGCACATACACCCAATTGAGTAGATTTATATAAAGACCTTTTAAAACTAATGACTGAACACTATAATATATATGAGTATTTTCCTCTTTCATACAAACCTTACAAAGAGGCTCAAACTTTCATGTATCCTTTTGATATAACTAATATGGAGACACATGTATCTTTTCATATTCATTTTACATCTAGAAATATTAGTATTCAGTATACATCAGGACTCTATAAGTTAAATAATAAGCACTGACATAAAAGAAAGTTTTTTATTGTTTGCACAAGGAATCTAGAAATACCATCTAGAGGAAAAAATTCACAGTAAATTGTGTCAAAGTAATTCAAGGAAATGTCTATTTGTTACTCACGCAGCTTAAACAGTCTATAACACCATTCATTTGTGTTACATCTTCCAACTCACATTTACAAAAACTGACATTTCAAGCAACCATATTCTCTAATTTCTCATACTAGAATGACAATGATCAAAGGTATAGAATATTATTTCTATTACAACAGTATCCTCAGCCTCATCAGAGAAATGGATTTTCTACTTAATCACATCAACATGAAGAGTTACGAGGGGTTAGTGTGAAATGGCAATAAACAGCAGCACTGGCTGTTCTGTGTGCATGCATATGTGTTTCTTCTTGGTGCTAATTACACTTGCTCATAGAAGTCTGGCAGTCACATGACTGGGCTTGACCTTGAGTGGATCAATTTTATTAAATTATATGATACATTTAAGATGCAGACAGATGCCCATTGAAGCTTAAAACAAAAACATTAAGTCTGTTTTCTGTTGTTACCTACAGTGAATTTAGATCTCTAAAAGTTTAAGGTTCATTCTTTTATCAGGCTGCAAAATATTTCCTTCCATTTCACTTACTCACTGAACACAGCTATAGCTCCATCTATATCAATTCATAGCAGTGTAAGCCCAGGAGGGAACTGCAAAACTATAAAGCATAAGCAAGTTTTAGTATTCTTCTGATATTCTATATTTTATAATGTCAAGTGGATGTTAGTTATACATTTTTGTTTTATTCAAAACAAAAAAAAAACCATTATAAAAAGCCCTTTATATAATCTACCTCTATATTCCTTTAGATATTTATTTTGATAGATTTTTCAAGCACCATCTAAATAGAAAACTAGAGCAGAAAATACTGTTAGCCTATGTAAATGGAATAAAGATAATAGCCTATAAAAATATATGTGGAAATGGGAGAATGAGCCGAGGGAGAGGTGAGTGATAAGTAGATTGGAACTAGTTCCTTTCAATGCCATAAATGAGTAATAACCTTTAAAATCTTGCCTTAGAAATTAACACATAATTGTAAATAAGAATAATGTATGCATATATAAAATTGAATAATAAAAGTGTCTCAACATAAAATCAAAATATTTTAATTTGATTAGACTGTGATGGTATATATTTGACTCAACTTGATTTCATCAAGTAATTAACTGAATTATAAGCTATACTTAATGCCAAACACTAATGTTTGAGCCTAACTAAAGTAACAGTAGCCATAATTAATGCCAAAAACAGTAAGATTGCAGAAAGACTGACATCCGGGAAAACTATTTCTATTAACCTTAGAAATGTTACCTAAATTCCTAATGCCTCTGTTATGCCCCCTGAAAATGAGAGATAATTTATGTCCTTCTTTACTTCCTGGGGTTACAGTGATAAATATGTAGAAGTACTTTGAGCTTTTTGTGATAAAAGGTACGATAAAAATCTAAGGGTTTTTTTTTTTATTATATCAGTCAAATGGGATCTCAGACTCAGTTCCTTTTTGAAGACCCACAACTTTTTATGGGTGAATCATGAAATTGTATTGGGAAATATATTGAAGTCACATAACAGGGCAGATAGAAGACTTTATGCCTTTTGGCGCCTTTTAAACTTGGTTGCAATTAGAAATGTGAGATAATATTTATCATGAAATATATTAGTTGGGACATTAATGAGAGCTAATGAAAATATTTAAGAGACAGTATGCAAAGGCAGGAATTCTAATTCTGGCTCCATCAAATAAATGTGATAAGTTACCATTTTTGTTCTCATAATTGTAGTTACCATATATTGACTGCTTCCTCCATGCCAGGAAGTTTTGAGTATTTTATACTGATGATTACATCTAACCTCACAGTGATTCTAAATTAAGCATTATTATCACAATTTTATAGATTAGAAAATCAAGGTTTAGAAGCAATAAAGTAACTTGTCCAAGGCCCCGTGAAATCAAGTTCAAATCCACGTGTCTAAAGTCAAAACCCAAGCCACTAGCAATTTGCAAAACTGTAGCTCCTAGAAGGATAATATCCCTTCTATGATATTCCTACATAAAGGAGTAATTTTTTGACAAGTTATATTATTTAAAAAGTGATATTGTGCAAAAATTTGTAAGGATAAAAAATAACAACAACATAAACCAGACACACTGTGAATATGCATTATACAATATATTAACAGAGTTATTTAAACCTCTCAAATTTTCTATTTACTATCATTTCCTAAAATATAATCTGATTTCCTTCAAGCATTTATTGTCTCTAATCTAATTTTGTTATTCTGGCACATGCTAGGCACTCAGAGGATGCTGAATCAAATTGAAATGGGCCTTTTGTCAAAGATTAGGAAAAATATTTAGAAATACTAAGGGATTATGTATTGCTCCTTTGACTCTTACCTGATGATAAACGTTATATCTGGAAGGACATAATTAGTTATGTGTGATATTTTTGGTAATAGAATTATAATCAGTCATTAAACAAAAACATTAAGACTTTTGGATATTTCAAAAGCTTCCAACATTTTTGCCTTAATACATCATAGGAAGATTGTTTGCCTTAAAAATATAATATCCCATTTCTCACAGAGGGAGATTAATAATTGAAAATCCTTTAAAAAACTAACTTTACATTTTTAGTTATTTTTTATTTTTCATCATTTATAATGAATTGCTATGCCTTTAGAAACCATATATAGCATTCGCTTTGTGACAAAAAAGTATATAAAAACAAGATTTTTTATACTAATTTCATGCTAAAAGATTTTATGTTCATAATGAAAATGTCCCTTCTTAAAATTATCTTAGTTTTGAAACGCTATAATTTAAATTTATAAAGTATCTTCACATTTCAAACTTAGTGACAGTGTATCTTTTCATTTTTATGCAAATTCACATCTTAAAGAAGTCTTACCTGTATTAAAGAATAGTTTAAGCTGTCCGTTGTGTGCATATTTTCAATTTGATTAAGAAAAAAATAAAAATCATAGCTTAAGGGGCTTATTAAAGCTGGTAATTCAAACTGTTTTCTAACAAGCAGAAAAATATCTTTGTTATCAGATTATTGGAGATAATATAATACTGCCTAAAATGCTGGAATTCATTAAAATAATATTTCTTAATATACATATATAGTAGCCATTATTTAAACCAATATAACTTTATGGAAAATGATGGTATGGAAAGGAAAAGTTAGCTTACATAACCATAAATTTCTCTCTCATTAAAGGATACACAAGGCACAAATTCATCCATACACTTAAATTTAAAAGAATAAAAAAAACCCAAACACCTATTTTTTGTTAGATATGAAGGATTTTTGCATATAACAATTCAACAGAAATGTCTTTGAGATTTCATGACCTACATTTATTTGCTTACTACCCTATGAATAATCAAATAACAACTTCAAAGTTTATAATTGTTTTTAATTCAAGTAGTTTAATAGTTGCTAAAATTTATGACAGCATGTTAAAATTTTTCTCATCACTTTTTCCAACAAATTCATTTTTTATTTTTCCTTACCCTAAAGTGATATAAGCCTTTATATTGTCAGTTAAGTGCATTCTGACATTGGTCACATTTTTGAAGTTAAACAAAATAAAAATTGATTCATTTTCTAAAGCTGCATTAACTATGTATTGTCAGCTGAAGGTAAATTTTATAAATGTTTCTAAGACTTAAAATGTAAATGCCCTTGTGGAAAATGCCATGTATCTTCTCATACTTGCTATGCACCTCATAAATGGACACCAACGAACTTGCAATTCACTTAAGACACAAAGAACAAGGTACAACACTAAGACATTAATGAATCAAGACGACAATGTCACTGGCTATATGCTGGTCATTACACATATTAAATATTTGTGAAAACATCTATTTAAATAATGCATAAAATTTCAAACCTCATATCCCAAAGAGCAGCAGAAAAATGTAGATATAAAGTGTGTGGTAAGAATCAGGTATGTGTTAGAGTACATACCTGGGATTTTTTTTTGTTTCCTGTATTATCCTATAGTAATTACCTGGGTAAAGGGAGGAGGGAGTTGAAAAATAACTGTTATTCCTGTAAGTAGGTAAGCAGATTCTTTCCTGTAGATGACAACTTCTTAGGCTATTGTAAAAATCATCCTGGAATCTCTCCCGTGGCCCTATCACTGCAACCAAAAGGACAGGTTAACTTCAATTTATGGTAACTCCTCTGTATCCGGTTGATCTGCTTTTCTTACAACGATAGGAAAACTTTAGAGTCCATTTGATATCCACTTCCCCTCACCCCTGCTCAGATGAAGACGGAATTCCCTTTTATACCAGACTAATTTAAATTGTCCCTTGATCTCTTATCACACCAAACTTTACACAACTCCATACTGTACTTTTCAATTTGTTTATTCATAGTAGCTATGATTAGGAATCATGGACAGATGCTCTGTCCCTTTTCCACTTCTCCTCACAGCTTCCCTTCCCCAAATAATTTTTAAGCCCCGTGGGCTTTTTCTTCTCTCTCACTGCCCCCTCCCACTACATTTTTTTTAAAAACAATATTCCATTCTAGGCGCCCCCTCTGCCTGCCGAAAGCATTTTAATGACAGTTTACTTTAGCGGTCTATCAGCAGACTGCTGCCTCTGCCACCTGAATTTCAATTTCTTAATTTACAGCCCAGATAAAACAGAATGGAGCAGGATCTGGGCTTCTCTCTACATTGGGTTGGCCTTATCAAGCGTGAAGTTTGGCGCATTGCAAACCTATTCAAGTGATTATCTGTTGAGGACCTCTCGAGCCATCTCCATCTCTGCAGCGGGCTGATAAGACAGCTGTTTCTCTAGCCGCTGTGTCTCCCCGGGCCTCAGTCTTCTTCTGATACAAACTCCGCCTTTGTCACGGTGGCCCGGTGCCGGCACTTGCTCTGTGGGGCAAGGGTTTGATCTGAACACACGTGGGGGTAAAAGTGTGAGCGCGTGTGAGAGCCGAAGAGGGAGGAATGAGGGGGGGAGGGCCAGGAGAGCGTGAGGGGGAGGAGGGAAAGAGTTAGAGACCGGAGGGAGGTGGGGGGCAGGGCGGCGTGCCGAGCGCCCTGGATGGCTCTGATTGACTGGTTGCTCAGCCCGGCTTTATTATTTCAAATTAGACGTGTATCGCACACAAGTGGAAACATAAATCTTCAATATAAGAAAGAGCCTCCGAGCATCGGAAGCAGAAAAACCGTTTCGTCGGAGGTCCCGGTAAAGGGGCCGGAGAAAAGACTGATTACTACCAGCTGAGACAGATGGTTTCCTTTAACTTTGGAAACTGCTATTTTTAATTGCTTGTATTAATTTTGCATGAGATGTATCGGCTCCAGGGGGAAGCTTAAAGAAGGCTGTTAGTATCCCTGAAAGAAACGGACCTGAGGCTCTGATTTGCCCTTTTTCACCTCCGGTTTTTGTTTTGTTTGTTTGTTTTTTGTTTTTTCCTTCACCCTCGCCTAGTCGCCTAGATTTTCTCCTTGCATGCTCAGGAAAGACATGAGTCTATCCTCCTAAAAGTTGCTATTGAGTAAAAGACGGGAGGGAAATCTGGGGACATTTGTGAGAGCGTCTACATAAAATAATCGTCGATCTGAGGCTGCAAATATATTTTCCTAGACACTCTGGGACATGTGCAACAGATCTTAGTCTGAATATCTGCAGGCAAATCATCTAAAGGAGAATGAACCTCATACATTGGTCCAGGAAAAAAAAAAAGTGTGTGTGTAGGTGGGGGGGCTGGGAAGGGAGAACCAACCTAAGCTGGTCTCAAAGATTTACCGCGACACTAGTTACATTTTTAAAAAGAACATTTAAATGAACAACTCATGTGTCTTTAAGTTTGAACAGCAACCTCAGGATTCAGGGGGAATATTCGTTGAGTGTGCTCTCTTACTTTACAGTCTTTCCCCCTTGAACAGGAGTTTAAAGACACAATGTAAAGAGAAAGTAAAGGATGTTTGAGATCCCGCTCACTGCCGCCCCGGCACTGTCCCCAACGAAAGTGTTTGCAATGTAAAGAATCTTTCGCAAAATAGTCTTGGGAGTCACTCACCTTCGAGTAAAAGGCTTTACCCCTTTGCTAGGGGTTGGAAGGAGCAGTGAGAAGAACCGGGGGAAGGGAGCAAGGGTGAGCAGATAGGCATTTTTGCTGCAATTCCAGCTGGGAAATTCGAGGATTAAAAACTCTGGAGCAGGTTTACCAGACTTTTCGAAGACTACCTGGATTTGCATTTATTTTGCATGAACACTCTGAAGAAAGGCGGGCTCACGCCGGCAAGGGAGTGTATGTAAAAGAGGACAGTGGAAGGTGCGCAGCCAGTTCGGGGCTCTAACTCTCCTGGCGGTTTGTCACGATGGCTGAGTCCTAAGAAAAGCCAGCCTAAGTCAAAATAAATGAGTTTCTGTGGAGTAGGACAGTCTTTTCCACAAAGTCCCGTAGAAAGAAACATTCCCAAGACGCGCAGTTTCTGTGTCTCACAGAAAGGGACAGAAAACACTGTGTCAAGCTTTGCAAATCTTAATTTGAGGGCTGCTCGTCTCTGTCCATGGTGCTAATTCTTGCCTCTCTCTCTTGCATGGTTGCCATGGTATAAATTCACACTGGTGTCAATTTTCACAACTTTTCCCCCCTTACAGTGGAAGGCAAGTCCACATACTACTTTAAGAAGAATAAAAGAGTAATCAGCAAGGTATATGATATCTGTATTTCTCATGCAGACATTAAACTATCACATGTCCAATATTATGAACCACAACCCCCTACTCCACCAAACTAACACATAATATTTTTATTCACCTAAGAAGGTTTACTGTTGGAAATTACTGCCTTAAGCCAAACATTTAAGCTCATTTTAATAGTTTAACTTCTTTGTTTACTTAAAAAACGTTACAAGTAGTTTATAGTAACCTTTATTATAAAATGTAAAATCACTCCCTCCTTTGCCCCCAGAACCTCTAGTGTAAGGGAGTTATTTATCCTAAAAGACATTTTCCACAACAGCTTTGCATATTCTTGTGAATAAATGTTCTTTTATATAGAAACTTCAGTAAAAGAATCAAATTCATTACTTTTTCAGTTTTGAGAACAATTCTTTTGCAACTTTATCCACCTCACACTTTTGCTCCAAGTTCGCAGTCACTCCCTTCATCTCTCCCTTTTCTGCTGCAATTCAAAATAATGCCAGAAACTTGGAAGATATGTCAGAGTTCATATGACTTAATCATATTCAAATGTCTTTTAAATATTTTCTAATGCAAATTCAGATGTGGATAATTATTTTACCAAACTGAGTGAAAAGGGGTTGATTGCATTTTTTGCTTATTCTTAAGTGAGATGTTTGCACATAGCCTTCATTAATTAATCGCAGGATAGTATGTATTTGTTAATGTTTCAAGCTATGAGACATGAATTTCAAAGTGAAATCTACATCCAGATATCACTTGTTTTAAAGTGGCTGTAATCAATATTTTTTATTCTTAAAAGTTGAAAAAGTACATGTTACTTATAATACATCTATCCATTTAAAAGTTTTAAAATGTAAAAACATCTGTTTTAATGAGGAGGTAAAATAGTATTTTAAGATACTTTCACTTTTTAAATTAACTCCCTTTTACCTACATTAAAACACAACATGTTAGGGATGACAATACTTTGAATAATATTTTGTCACTCTTCCTGAACTGAAAAAAAACCATAAATACTGAATCTACAGAATTTAGCATTTTGCATTTGAATGAACAAGTTTACTGTTTTCCATGTAATTTCTTTACATAATACACATGCTAGATTTTTATTACTCCATGTCACTCCCAGCTTTCCACACCTGCCCTATCATTTTGGGTTATCTACAGATAGATATCATAGTTATCTACAAATCTTTTTTGTGGATATAAACATGCACCCAAAAAAAGTATTAGTTTCCACCTAGTTAGAAGGCACTTATATAATTATAATGGTGAAGATTTACTTCAATGTACTGAAATTGTGTGGGCATATGCAGCTAATTCAATATTAACTTAAGAGTATGTCAAGAAGGAGGAAAGACAATTCACTTCATAGGTAAGTCTGATTAAATCAAACAGTATTATACTTTCCCCAAATTTTATTCATTTAAAGGTTATTTCTCTGTAGGGAGCTGGGAACAAGGGGAGGGTTGAAGGAAGATGACTACAAACCCAGTCTTCTGTTATTCATACATCTATTCTAGATGGGGTGCAGTCTTTCTGTCTTTTCCCCCTTGACTCCATTTCTTCAAAGTTCTTTTCTTTCTTCTTGCTATGAGTTTCATCCAGATCTAAAGAATAGTTTTAAGTTGAAATTAAGACTCCAGAGGTTGTTATATAAAAAGTGGGGGTAGAGGTTAAGGCATGATTTTATAAATGCTAATTATAAGATGGCATAGATTCAGGCCTTCATTCTCAACCCCCAGTTATTGTCATGCAAAGTAATAGAACTCGTATATTGTTATACAGGCTACACGGGAGATTAACAGGTCTGTTTTTCACCATTAATCATTTATCAACACTTAAGGACACTCTCAAAGAACACTGATTTACGGTATTCCTCACTTCCAAGTCATTTTGCTTTGGGATCATCTGTCCCATTCCCCTCCAGCACACCCCATCCTTTTGCAATCTGTAACTCTTACCTGTGTCTTCTTTTTCTGGCATTCTCAAAGATAGTGACTAGTTGTAAATATGTAAAGGAATCCCTTTCAAAAAGGCATGTGCCTCTGGAGAAGATACATTACATTGTTTGTGTAAGAATGGTAAGAACTGTCTAGGAAGTTGGTGCTGTCTTTCAAGATTGAAAGGAGAAATTCTGGCTGGAAAAGAACGTAGGTCAAATGAATATCGTGTCTACTTACACATCCAGACGATCCTGAGGACCTCACTTTCACTTAGAGGAAGAAACAATTATCATGCATAAAACTGTATTCGGTCTCCTGAATGCTGTTAAAATATGGAGTTGTAATAAAGTAGTCTTCCTCTATGAAGCAGACACATTGACAGCACTTGGTCTTCTGGTTAAACTTCTTAAATCCTCACAGAAAGAGCCCTGATAAAGGTTCGACTATCTTTGCTGTCAGCAATACATGTGTAGCCCAAGGACTGTACCTGTCTGCAAATGCAGAGGAGTGGCTTGTTGCGGTTTTATATACAGCTGCTCTTTTTGAGAGCCATTAGACACCTCGAAGTGAAGGACCTTAGCTCTACTCAGTACCTCTTTTTCTGGATAGGATATTTATCCCTCACTTTTCTATTCTAACATGAAGTGAAAACTAATTCAAACCGTGCAGCTTTATTTGAGAGCATTTCTGACTTCATCCTTATCTTAAAAGGATGCTTTAAAAAGGGTTTGATGGGGTCACATAAATCTGAAATATGCATATATTAAAATAAAGACATACGATTACCTAACATCTAATACAAAATACAGTACTGAACACAAATTGAAAAAAGGCATGCGGGCAAGTAATGGATGTACATTCATCCCTTTCACTCAGATCAAAGAGAGGGAGCTCTCAATGACTCATACATACCGGACAGGGAGTTAAATGTTATAAAGAAATATGCCATAGATGCAGCAATGATGGCAAAGGAAATGAATCTTTCTGAAGCAGAAAGATTTAAGAGGAAAGGAGATCGTGCCATATCGCAAACTCTGATAGTACAGTTCCAACCCTCCCACGTTGCTCTCTCCACATTTCTTTTCGCTTCTTGCATTTCCCTTCGCCGCCAGTGTTGAGTGTACCTCCCCGCACAACTTACCTTGAAACGGGACTCCATTGAGCTCTCGAGAGTGACACAAAGCCAGAGCCAATCGTCTCACGCGGCCCCGCCTGGTCGGCCTCAATGGAAACGTCTGGGCCAATCAGGATCCTGGGGCGATGAGCAAGTTACGTTGTGGCGCGATTCGGCGTATACTTCCGCGCGTGCTGCCCGGGATAGGAGCCTGGCAGAGCAGCTGCACACACGGCAGTGCGGAGGCAGAGAAGGGGTTGGTGATACGGTGCTATAAATCTGTGGTCCAGTCCACCTCCCTTTTAAGACGTCCTCCCCCCTATTTCTGTTCTCAGTTAGAGATGCAGCAGCTTACTCCTGTAGCGACCTACTAAAAAGCAACAAGGAGAAAGACATCGTCTTTTTGAAAAAACGTTCTTTCGTCTCTTTTCTTTGTTCCTTGGTTTGTTTTTCTTGCCCCTTTTTGTTTAGTTGAACGGCAATAGGAGGGCAGTCTCTCCGTCTTTTTAAACTCTTTTTTAAGTTTCCCCTCCCCTTTCATATATTTTTTTTTTCGCCATTTCTTTTAGCATTGGACTTTGGGGTCGAAAGCATTTCTTTTTATTTGCTTCTTTTAAGCCGAGCACAGTTTAGGTTTCGTGCTGTCTTAAGAGAACTATCCAGCAGCTTCTTGCTCATCCTTATTGGGAGAACTGCACCGTTACTTTAAAAACACACACACACAAAAACCTTAAGGGAGAAAGGTAAGTTTCGGTTTGGTTTCTTTAATCATTAGTTGCAGCGATGCGCTGGCAAACCCAGAAAACCTGTAAGTGAGCGGAATACAGAATATGAAGTTAATTGCACATGTTTGTCTCATTTCAAAGCTACTGTTCTGCTTTTTTAATTTTAAAGAGCTAGACTAAAAGACAGTGGACGCATGCTTAGCGTACTGAATATTCGCAAATGTCCATGGCAGAAACTTCAGTGGCAAATGTGGCCAGGGGGGAGCAGGGGTACAATGGGAGGTTAGATGTGGAGTGAGCTTCAGCATTGAGATTGGAAGTTCATTTCGTGGGAAGAGAGGGATAACTTGGGTGTTGGGGATGCATGCCTCTACTTTCGCTCAGCAACCGAAGAACCGGAGAGGCTTTAGAATCATTAAGGGGAATCAGAAGCCTGGACTGGCAGATTAGACCAGCGAAAACCACAGGCTTAATTGCATTAACCAGATAGCATGTGCTGGGGAGATGGGATTGCCAGATGGAATTTAGATGCTGCACCAGGCAGCGAGTTGTAGTTGACTGAAAAAGTACATGCCGCCTGAGGGCTGGGGCTGGGGCTGGGCTGAGGCTAGGGTTGTTAGAAGCTGTCAAAACTCATCATTGTATGCGGGCTCTGATTCAGGGACTTCAATTGTCATAATTCAGTTTTAAAAGAAGATAGCCAGTTTGGGGCTGAATTCTTAAGCCTGTACCGGATATGAGATTCCCTTTGTTCGAAAAGCGTAAATAAGATCCTTGGAGCTGTGTCTGTGAAGTGGCGGCTGCTTGGGAGCCTCGCTGTGCTGGGCTCTGGGAAGTGGATTCCAAGCCCTGTCCTTGGTCCTACGCGGCTGACTTCGCCTTTGGGGCGAGGGGGAACCCCTTTGCAGCCGCGAGTCTTCGCAGCCACCATAGGAGCCAACTCGGCTACGTAGCCCTTACCCCCTCCTTATCGCCCCCCCCCGCCTTCCTCGAATAGCTATTGTTAAATTGACGCCAGGAGAAAGATGGTTGGGGATGAGAAGCTGGGCAGATAGGCACACGCTTCATTTTAACTTTTGTGATTTCTCAGGGTTTAGGAGAAACCAGTTGGCTTTCTACTGCCAAAGAGAGGATCCAGGGTAGATGTGGGAAAGGGGGAGGATGCTCGTGGGGCGGGGAGGGCGGAAGGGGTGGTGGTGGTGGAACGAGGTGCTGGCTTTGCCTAACAGAAGTTTAAATTATTGGCACGAGGGTGTGTGGGTGAGTGTGTGTGCGTGAGAGCGCTCATGTGGTGCTCGGGAGGCAGAGGATGGGGAAAAGCTACAAAGCCGGCTGGGGTTAACGTCTCCTTGCTCCTCACCCCACCCATTCTCCCGGCTGGGAAAGACAGCGCACCGTCAGCCTCCCGGACTCGACTCTGCGAAGGGCGGTGGGGGCTAGGGATGGCAAGGTGGCAGTGCCCACCACTGGAGCTCCGCGGCGGACGAGACCTCGCGTGGCCATTGTTGCTTAATTTATGCCCAGCACGTTGCTACGTACCCACCTATTTCACGTCTGTACAGAATTAATACGAGAGCTATACAACTGTGACAAATTGGAGGTTGGATACGTTCCCCGTTTCCCATTTTCAAGTACCGGTTAGCAAAACTGATGGCGAGACTGGGTATTTTCTCTCGTAATTACCAGCTGCAGGTCTGGTTTTATTATGGCGAGGGTGAGAGAAATAGGCAACCATTTAGTATTTACTCTTAACACTGCTGGACAGGGATGTAGGTCTCTGTACTTTCTCCCCGAAATGCACAGATTCTGTCCCCTGCCCTTCTCATGTACAAACACTCCAGTTGGTTAAGATTCTAAACCTTCAGCCTTTCTCCGCACCCCTATTTATTATACCCATCCTCTGGGGGGTGGGAAGGAGATTAATGTTTTATTTCCCAGGCCTACACTATTAACTGCAACCTATAAAACGTAGGCTTAAAATGAAAATTTTTAGAAAGTTACACAGCAGACAATAGTAACTGAAGAAATTATTTTCCAAGTTGACTATGAGTTTCTAAAGGTCAGAAAAAGGGTGTTCGTATTTTGGGGAACAGAAGGGTAGGAAATGTGTTTGGGCCTTAAGACTTCCTGGTTAAAATGGCTTCTTAAATGGGACATCTGAAAGATTTGTCAAAATGAACAGATAGGTCCGCAAAAAAATATGTTGAGAGTTTCAAAGTTGCTATGGGGTTAACATTTTATTTTTTAACTCTCGCCCTTTCTTATTGCTGTCATTGCCTGAGTGTGTCTTACAGCAGGCACTTCTTCCCCATTCCCTCTTTTAACCAAGTGCTTGGGCACCCCGCTTCATAAAGCCTAACCTGTTCTGGAGCTCTTCACAAAAACCGCTATGGTTGTAGGCAGAAGTGGTTTGGAAGACTTGGGGAACTCTTTTGAGAGCTCTCCCATAATTTAGTCAGCGTCAGGAAGTAGGGCGTAGGGCATTCTAAGAGTTTTAGGTTTGGATTGACAAATTAAGTAGGCCCATTTTCGCCTAACGTTTTGGAAATAGGCATTTTTTAGCAATCCCGCGTGCCTGGGATGGGAATATTATAATTAACCATTTACCGAGAGGTCAAAGAGGCGCAGGCGCTTTGAGCCGTTTTCCCAGGAACCCACACAAAGTCAATTAAGGTCATTTAATTGCAAATCGCATTTGGGGTGACAGAGAAGTGCTGATATAGAATCAATTAGCTGTATCCGGTGTCCCCAGACTGGGTCCCACAAATTGAGGGATGGCCTGTCTCGCTTTTGACCTTGGTTGAGTCCCCTACTCTCACTATGGTGATTAGACTTCGCCCAAGAGGGCAAATTTGCCTCTCCCACCCCCGCCCTGGGTTAGACGAGTCCCCTCCCTTCCCCCCCCCCACCCCGCTCCGCCCGTCGCATGGGGGCGGGGAGCGCTGGACGCCCTTAGCGGACCTTGCTGCATCAAACCCGCATCATGCCCTTGAAGCTGTAACCTCAGTCACGTTCTTGCGGCGACTCGGTCGCCCACTGCTTGGTTCCTTTCTCTTACCTCCTACAATTTCAGGTAGGTATGACAGGTGATTTTTTTTAAAGTAGTATTTTAGGAGAAGGGCTAAAACCGATGCCTTTGCAATGAAAAAAAAAATCCCAACTACAGGTGCTCTCGTAATTAAGCGGCCGAGCAGGTGTAAAAACGTGCTCCAGCCGCGTGGCTCCGGGTTCGGTTTTGACTTCCAGCCGTGGGGCCGGGTCTGAGGACAGGCACAGGTTTTTCTGGGGAAAAGGGATTGAGCTTGGCGAGGGGGCGGGCTGAGGCGAGGCAGCGATGGGACGCCCCCTCGGTGAAGAGTTGGCCATTTCGGGTCTTGCGTGGGGGGGCGTTAGAAGGATGCGGCTAGCGGCAAGCGTTTTCATAGCCGAGTGCAGGATTTCCTACTTTGCGTTTGAAGCAGAGTATAGCACCCCGCACAGGTACTCTGGGCTTAAACGTCAGGTTCCCTCTAGAGAGGCAGGGAGGGGCAGCAGGGGCTAAGCCTTTATTTTCTTTCGAGGGACAGGACCCCTTGGCTGCGAAGTAGGGGGAAAAAGAGACTTTTAGAGACACACATATGTGTGTATACTTATATATATTTATAAATACATTTATGAACACATAAAGTAACCCCCATGTTAGCTGCTCTGACTCCCCGTTAGCGCCCCGGGCCTCGGGGTTTGCAAACTTGCACCTGGAATCGGCCTCCTCTGGGCGCTCAACGCTCTCCACCGAGTCCAGGGAAACCTTGTCGGGGAAGCCTGGTGAGATTCGGAAGCCCGGAGGGACGGAGCTGAGCTGCTGAAGCCCGGCGTCTCCCTGCAGGCACGGACCCGCGGGGCGGTCGG